>NW_024465259.1:0-292428 GCF_017591425.1 Ochotona curzoniae
ATTCATATTCAAAGCCTAAAGCAAAGTCTGTAATGAGGAATATTTCTCAAAATGTTAAAGGAATGCATTTAGCACTCACAACACAGCAGCATATTGAATGAGGCCAAGATTCTAGGGACTTATACTAGTATCGTGAATCAATAAAAACGTACATTCCACTCCTGTCATGAAATATAATCCTGGATATTTTAACCAGAGTCATTTTGTAAGATATAGAAATATGGGCTGGGCTTTTCTTTGTTGGGAGATCCTTGATGACTGCTTCAATCTCTGCTTCAGTTATGGGTTTATTTAATTCTTCTGTTGCCTCTGGACTGAGTTTTGGTAAGTGGTGGGAGAGAGGTGGGAGTCTAAGAACTTTTCCATTTCTTGATGGTCCTCAAATTTATTGGAGTTCAGTTCTTTGTAGTAATTTCTAATGATTTTCTTAATGGTTGCATGTCTGTTGTTATGTTGCTTTTTTCACCCATAATGCTGTTGATTCTCACTTTCTCTTGCTTTTTTGGTCAATCGGGCCAGTACCCTCTATTTTGTTTATTTTCTCAGAAAACCAACTTTTTGATTTGTTGATTTTATGTATTTTTTTTTAATTTCTATTGGGTTTATCTCCTCCCTTGTTTTGATGATTTCTTGTTTCCTATTGTGAGTGCAGCTCTTATGCTGCTGTTTTTCCAGTTCCTGGAGGTGTATGGTTAGTTCCTGTATTTGGCACCTTTTTTGGTCCTTGGCATGGGCTCCAATTGCAATGCGTTTACCCCTTATCACTGCTTTGACAGTGTCCCACAAGTTTTGGAATATTGTATCGGAGTTTCATTGGTTTCCATAAATTTTTTTATCTCATCTTTAATTTCTTCTCTGATCCATTGTTCATTTAATAGCATATTGCTCAACTTCCAAGAGTGTCTATATTTCCTGGGGAGTTTTGCGTTGTTGATTTCCAGTTCCGTTCCATGGTGTTCTGAGTGGAGACATGATATGATTCTAATGTTTTGGAAGTTATTTAGATTTGCTTTGTGTCCTATCATATGGTCGATTCTGGAGAAGGCGCCATGCACCACTGAGAAAAATGTATAATCTGTGGCCTTAGGATAAAAAGTTCTATATATGTCTACTAAGTCCAGACGTTCTATTGTTTGTGCGAGCTCTGTTGTTTCTGTGTTCAGTTTTTGTTTCATCAATCTGTCCAGTGGTGTTAAAGGTTTGTTTAGAGCACCTACTAATATTGTGTGTGTATCTATATCTCCCCTTAAGTCTGTAAGTACTTGCTTCACTTAATGAGGTGCATTGGAATTTGGTGCATAAACATTAACGATGGTGATTGTTTCTTGATGGTTCATTCCTTTCACCAATATAAAATGGCCTTCCCTGTCTCTTTTGATCTTTGTTGGATTGAAGTCTATCTCATCTGAAATTAGGACAGCTACCCCAGCTTTTTTTTCTCGTCCATTAGCATGAAATATTTTTTTCCATCCCTTCACGTTCAGTTTGTTTGCATCTTTTCTGGTTAGATATGTTTCTTGTAGACAAAAGATAGTTGGGTCATGTTTGATGATCCATTCCCTTAATCTCTGTCTTTGGTTGGTGAGTTTAGACCATTTGTGTTAAGAGTTAAAACTGAGAGGTTGCGATTTTGCCCTGCCATGCTATTGTGTTTTGTGTGTGTTGTTATCTGTGTAATTGCCCTTCCTTGTGTGGGCTTTAGTTTGGAGACCTTCCCGTTTGCCATCTTTTTTTATGGCTTGCCTCCTTTTTTTCTGGAATTAGCGCATTTCTGAGGAGATTTTGCAGAGCTGGTTTTGTGTTGGCATATTCTTCTAGTTATTCTTTGCTATGGAAGTATCTGATTTTATCTTCATATACAAATGAGATCTTTGCTGGGTACATTATTCTTGGTTGACAGTTGTTTTGCCTCAGGACTTGGAAGATCTTTGTCCATTCTCTCCTAGCTTGTAGGGTCTTTTCGGAGAACTCAGCAGTGATTCTGATTGGTTTTCCCCTGTATGTGATCTTTTCTCTGCTTCGTACATACAGGGAAGTTTTTGGATTTAGATATTAAGCAACTGAATGTAAAAATACTAATTTTGTCACTTGCCAGACAAAAGCTATAGGTGCAATCAATCATGTTGAGCACCCGCACAAAACAAGGATGCAGATCCTCAGTCCAGGCGCTAACATATCCACATCGAGGTATAAATAGCAGTGAGCAATTGGGAAACAGATGTAATTAGAAATTTTCCTGTGTTTAAATATGAAGGCTTCATTTGTCTTTAAGAATAACTTTTTTACAAATTATAAGAATTACGGCCACAATACAGCATCTGCTACTGAAATCTTCAGTAAATGTATGTATGCTTAAGTCTGTTAATTTTATTCAAAACTGTGTTTTTCAACTAATGTACATTTCTGTCCACTGAAACCCACATTGTATCATTTTTCTAAGTATGAACTTGGAAATCGCAGTACACTCACTAAGGCTCAGGTTTCTGTAATTTAGTTAAATGACTTGTGAGAATCAGAATTGATCACAATCTGTTGTCTTCATTATGGTTCCACTGATCAATACCTTTAATAAATGACAACTAGTGAATTCATCTGGGATCTGGCACAATGAAAATGATATTGATGACTCTTACGTGATTAAGGCAATCATAATATGCCTCTAGCTATTGTTTTTTTTTTAAAGATTTATTTTTATTATTTTTTCATTGGAAAGGCGGATATACAGAGAGGAGAGACAGAGAGGAAGATCTTCCGTCCGATGATTCGCTCCCCAAGTGAGCGCAACCGGCCGATACTAGGCCAATCCGAAGCCAGGAGCCTCTTCTGGGTCTCCCACGCGGGTGCAGGTTCTCAAAGCTTTGGCCCGTCCTCGACTGCTTTCCTGGGCCACAGGCAGGGAGCTGGAAGCGGGGCTGTCGGGATTAGAACCGGCGCACATATGGGATCCTGGGCTTGCAAGGCGAGGACCTTTAACCACTTGCGCCACCGCGCCGGGCCCGCCTCTAGCTATTGTTAAATATTTCTTTTTTTTTTTAAGATTTATTTTTATTACTATTTTATTGGAAAGGAGGATATACAGAGAGGAAGATCTTCCGTCCAATGATTCACTCCCCAAGTGAGCGCAGCGGGCTGATACTATGACAATCCAAAGCCAGGAGCCTCTTCTGGGTCTCCCACGCGGGTGCAGGTTCCCAAAGCTTTGGGCCATCCTCGACTGCTTTCCCGGGCCACAGGCAGGGAACTGGAAGGGAAGCGGGGCTGCCGGGAGTAGAACCGGTGCCCATATGGGATCCCGGGCATGCAAGGCGATGACCTTTAACCACTTGCGCCACCGCTCCGGGCCCCAATAAATAATAAATATGGCCCCATTAATAAAATATCGGAGAGCACTGGAAGCACATGTAACAGTTACCTATACAAGCAGCAGACTACTGCCAGAGCAAACAGGAAACATTATGTAATTTATAAGTAGTAAGTTATCCCATAAATGTAAGTAAAGATTTGTCTACACATGAGAATATACACCAGTAAGAGACAACTACCAGGGACCACAAAAGTTAGTAAACATTGTCTACACAAAAGGCACTCACCAGAGAAAGAATTTGTAAGCTCCAAGCAGTTTACAAATGAAAAAGCCATGCTTATATATTTGTTATTTGAGTTCAGATGTCTACTCCCAAGGGCAAGCTACAGATTTCAATAGGCTCTCAGTTGAATTACTCATGGCTTTCTTCCACTTTGAAAACTCACCAGGCCAAAATCACATGGCATTGAGTACTGCTGAAGGGGGCATAGTGCATACTTGAGAAATAAAAGGACTTAGAGAGAAGAGCAGATTTAATGAGGGTAGCCTGAGGGAACTCTGCCAGTAACTGAAGTAAAGAACAACTCCTGACTCACCCAGAAGTTTTTATTCTCAGAGGAAGATTTGTCCTCATCAGTGCCTGCATGTCTTCAGGGACAACATGAGATTACCACAGCACAGGAGGATGGAGAGGTTTAGCATGAAGCTCCAGGCACACAAACTCTTTCAGTTTGTTCTCTCAATAATGCCCACTTCCAAACGCTCTGACACTTTCCATCCTGGGCTCTGTCACAGGGCTTGTCTTTCCTAGTTGCAGACTTTGTCAAGTGGCATCAACTGGGGAGGCTGATGTTCCAAGGCTCCCACTTCACATGCTTCTGGTTCCAACTCAAGCTGTCTAAATCTTTTATTCCTTTCTTCTTGTAAAAGATTTAACTATTTTTGCTGGAATGATAGATCAATAGAGGAGAAGGAAATAGAAAGAGAAAGATCATCCATCCATGGGTTCACTCCCAAGTGGCTGCAATGGCCAGAGGTGAGCTGATCCCAGCACAACGCCAGGAGCTTTCTTCTGCTCCCAAGTCAGTTCAGGCACCCAAGACTTGTGCCATTTTCTACTGCTTTCTCAGCCATTGAGCGAGGAGCTAATGGGATGCAGCAGCCAGAACAGGAGCCAGTGTCCATGGTTTCCAAGTGCATGCAAGGCAAGGTCTTTAGACGTTAGGACATTGTGCATGCCCAAATCTCTTTCTTCTGATGGCTTTTTTCAGAAGAAATACATATCACTTCAGCCATACGGAGGAACACAACACATTGAGAAGAACAAAACACATTCTGGTTCTTCTACAATGAAAATTAGTGGAGACATAACAACAGACTTCATGATATATTAAGTAGTGGTTATCAAAACTCCATGGGATTGACACAAAGATACACATCAGGTTTCACAAAATAATAATGCACCACCAAAAAGGAACACTAGAAAACATTATATAGCAGCCAACTAACAGTTACAAACATACTGAAATCAGTCCAGGGAGAAATTAAACAAACAAACAAAAAATTAGACTTTTGACCAAAGCATGGTGTGCAAATGAGATTGTGAGTGCCAAATAGAAAAGGAGATAATCACCTTAACTATAGAACAGGAACCAAAATCTATGACCTGGTACCCCTAATGTGCCAGAGGAAAGCTTTAGTTCCCTAGAAAGACTGTGTGACCAAAGTTTTCTCAGAACAGATCCTAGAACAAAACAGAAAATTATAACTGAATTCTTCTTGCAAGGCAACATGCTTTTGGAGACTTTGTATTGCAGTTCAACCATAAACTCATGAACCGTAAAACCAACTTTTTTATATAAGAATGGGCATGGAGATTAGATGAGCAGACTAAGATGAGGACACATGACGCAAATAGTGACTTGGTTGAGCAGGTACTCCAAATATCTCAACATCTCTATGAAATGACAGTTACATGATTCAAAATAGTGAGTGTAAGGAAACTCAGTGAGTTACAAGAGAATACAGAGGGACACATAAATAAAAAAATAAAAAACAGAGGAGAATGAACAAACAAACAAACAAACAAAAAGGTTTGTGTTGAATAAGGGACAAACAGGACAAGAGAAGAGGAGGAAGAGGAAGAAGGAGAAAACACAATACCTCAGTAGGGACTGAGTGGCAGATTGTCACGTCAGTGGATTAAAATGTCATCAAGGAAAATGCAAGTATTACTTCTTAGTGATAGTAACTGTGAATGAAAATGGATTAAAAGCACCAATCAGAAACCTGAATTCAGCTGAGTGGATAAAACCACCATAACCCTCAAAGATGCCAGCAAAAAACAAGCATATGTTTGAGATTACAGAAAAGTATTAGACAGGGTAAAGCACAGAGAGCAGATTGCAGAAAACATTGGAGGTCAGGAAGTCAACAAGGAGGTACTTGGGAAACACCTGGACACAGGGAAAAGGTGACAATGGCAGAGCAGTGTTGCAAGGAACAGAAAACCCAGCTGCCACCTCTGAGCTCTGATCTGGACTCCAATAACAACCAGGGATCCAGAGGCGGCCACAGGTCAGCCATTGCTGTAGCCAGGTGGGAGCTTGGGTTCGCATGAGGAGCTCAGGAGGTGAAGACAGGCTGGGACTGGCGAATCATGCCTAATACTGTGGCCCAGTATTGAGCCAAAAGGGAGCTCTAACTCAGCAGGGCACACTGGTGGTGGGATCAAACACCGGAGTGGGCAAGTTTCCATCTAGTCACTTCTGGCTGATCTCATGGGGAGGACAGCGCCAGCTTCACATCCTGCAAGATCTGGGTGGTCTGCAGATGGGAAAGCCAGCATTCTTGGCTCTCAGGCAGTGCTCCACCGGGCACCATCTTGTGTTTTTACAAAAGACCAGTGCTGCTGATAAACCAGTTATCTGGGACAATTGGTGTTTTATAACCCAGGACACTGATTAAAGAAACAAACAAACAAACAAAAAATTAACTTGTAGATGTGCAGATAACCCATCTTAGAAAACTGCACTAAGGAGTAAAATTTACTAAATAGGATTTCAATGTCAAAAGTTAAGAGACAGAGGCACAATGAATATTACCAAAGACCCTCAGGTATTAGAACAAAAGCCTCTAACAACCTCAGAATTAACTGAGGAAGATATTAAAAAGATGGGGGACAGAGAATTCTGAAAAATTTTTATAAGGCTTCTGACGAACAGTGAGAAGCACACAACACAAGAATTCAAAGAATGTAAAGACTCTGTTACACAGGAAATGAATCAAATGAAAGCTGACATTTCAGAAGTTAAGAATCCAGTGGAGCAAATTAAAAGTAGAGTGGAGAGTCTCAAAAATAGAATGAATGAACCAAAACAAAATAAAAAAATATCAGAATTGGAAGATATTTCCTGTCACCTGGGGGTGGGGGGGTGGCTAGAAGAAGAGCTAGCCAAACAAACAAAAAAAAAAATTTCAGGAATTAAAAGATATGATCAAACTGTTGCAGGAATTTTGACTCCGAGTATGGCAGCAACCTCAAATTCTTGTCTCGCAGGAAAGAAGAATTTTCATGCGGACACAGTTTAGTTTTAACGCAAGATTTATTAGGAAAGTTGAGAAGAGAAGACTCCCGTCCTAGTGACGGGAGGGGGCTTTGAGATAGAAAGGACCCGTGCATGGGGGAGTGTTGGGATCTTTTAAAGGAATTTCCCCATCCCCAGGTGGTCCCCAGGTGTTCGGTTTTGGGGCAAAAGATCAGGGAGGTGCAGGATATGGGACATTCCAGGCCTTGGGCAGATATGCATCACTTATCAGCCTGAGGCCCTCCCACAATGGCCAAGGTAATGGCCGATAATACTTCAGGTGGGGCATTGATAACACCTGTCCCTTGGAAGGGACGTGTTCTGGTGAGTCCAAGACATGGTGGAGAAATTCTCCTTTACTCGGGGACCCAGAATGCCCTAACTGCCTACTACCCACTAACTCCTCTCTCATTCCGCCCCCCAGAAGAAGTGACCCTAACTGCTGTTAGGGGGAAATGGGACGGTGACCACTCTGACTGCTTCCTGCTGACATGGGACGAAGTTCAAAGGCAGCAGTTGGGTATTCCTCTGGGGGTCGGTCTAAGGGTCCCCAGTGGAACGTAGAAGTCATCAGAGATGCCTGGCAGAAGTCATCAGAGGTGCCTGGCAGGTTGTTTGAACTCTGGGTGTTCCTTCTTGTTGAAGTCTAGATGACAAAACAAAGACAATTATTATCTCTCCCAACCTAGTATGTAATGGGATAGGTGGAAACATCAGTTTGAATACTTGAGTTTTAGAACTTAGATATGAGAAACATTTTGTCGAACATTGGACTTGAGCAGTGTTTAAGGCTATGAACTAGATTTATCAGTTTGAAATAGTTCTTTTTAAGCTCAAGTTTTGAAACCATTAGACTCAACGAACATTATAGAACACATGAAACTTTCTGAGCTACATGAAATTGCTATCTAGGTCTATTAGAAGGCACAGAACTAATGAAAGTTAACATGTAGCTTTAGGACTTGAACCCATATAGGGCATGTAAATATTAAGTTTCCATGGAGTTACAATTTCGTCTAGCATTGACGATTCTGAATTAAGATTTAAACTTACTTGACTTTTGAAAATACTACAGTTGCTTTGTATACAAATGGTGGATTTTTAAAATAACAATTGTACTTTACCAGTTGCTGGAAACCCTAAGAGTGTCAGAAGACATTGAGCCTAGAACATAAAGCACAGCGCTGAAAACATTTCGTTGCAAGACTTATCTGGATCATAGCATAGGTGGCAAAAGACTAAACTAGTTGTGAGTTACTATAGCCCAGCAGCTTATGGCAGATAAGAAGATAGTAAGAATTCACAAAACTCCACACATTAGGGCAAAGGCAATGAACTAGTCCCATAGTTGTAACAAGCCATACATTGACAGTTGGAGAACAGAAGAGTCTTAAATATATGAACAGAGAGATCCCCAATAATTTAGTAGATGAGGAAGACATGAACCCTGCCTCAGAATGGTGAGGGTGTTCTACCTAGTGATGTCTAGTACAAACTGGAGAGCGATGGCAAGCATGCCCTGTCAGGAGCCTGGTCAGTGATACAGGCTGACAGTTACAAGCTAACTTTTTCCATAGGAAAGCTTCTTTTTTGAGCTTCTAGATTAATCTGTCTGTCACCTAAGCTAATTTGGGACTCCTGAGAGACCCTGATCGTCACCCTGAGAGAGGGAAGAAGCCCAAGCTAGCTAGGACAGAGAAGGCAGTGTCCAGATGGAAACTTGCAGTTTTCCTTTCCACTGTGAGATCCACCCGGGGCTCCTGAGTGCTGTTCCGAGGTGTCACTGAAGTCCGTGGATGGCCTTGAGCCTGTGCAGGTTCCAGGGCTGCTTCCGTCCCATGTGGGAGATCCAATGGGAGATGACTGACCTGAAGTACTTGGCCTTCAAGGACAGTCAGATCTCCAATGACCTCCTTGGCAGTTGGGACATGGCCCTGGGCGTCCTTTCTGATGAAGTGTCCATTGCTTCTGCAATGAAGAGCACTTGGGAGGCCTCCGGGGGTCTCACTGGAACCAGAAGCACATACCTCTCTCATCCTGCTTTGCCATGGGATCCCCTCCTGGTCTGAGGTAAAAGACCATGGTGACCCCTTTAAGAGGATATCAGGGCACATTCAGGTCCCATTTGTCTAAAGTTCTATCCTAATGTCCTGGGCAGTTAAGAATCTGTTATCTATATCACCTATTCTTCTCTACATAGAATCTAGTGGAATATACTTAAAGTCATTCCTCAAGCAGTTTAAGAAGCAGGGGGATTTCTCTGTGTCTCTTAATCTCAGATTTGTTTAAATCAAAATAAGATTCAGCTTAGCAATTCTCATTTATGAACACTTATCTACAAGTCAATTGAAATAGACTACATAGCTTGCCACGTATGCCAGATAACATACATTATAAAGCAAAACTTTTGTAACAGCTTTTGAAAAATCTCTAAGTGTTTTAAAGTTACCACATCTTGCTCTTAGTAACACTAGTTGAAGGTGCTTTTAGTCTGAACCTGTAGCTTACTGCTTAGCTTTAGTTCTATCTGCAATGGATGCAATAGTATCTGTTGGAACTAGAAGATGAAGCATTCATTGTCAGAATTATAATAACAAATATAAACATCTATTTACACAGCACACTGTGGAACCACAAGTAGGACTTATACACACATTTCTACTGTTTAGGCCTTGTTCATTAGGATAACAGCTGTGAACAATAAAGCAATAAGATTATTAGACTTTAGTGATGTTTTCACATTTGTACCAATAGCAGTCTGTTAAGATTTCATTATACTGGAACTAGAGCTAGCGAGCAGATTTAGTCACCAATAAGAAAATAACTTTAAGTTAAAAAAAGTTGCTTTGACAAAGAATCAGATTTCAATTCCATTGCACCAAAGATAAACATTTAGAAAATATTGTACACAATATGTTCAATTGTACCATACATTCTTTAAGAACTTGCTGTCTTCCTGTAAGACATAATCTCACAAACGATGCTTTTTGCAAGTTAGAACATGAATAATTGACAATGCAAGAACACAAATAATCCCAACTTGATACAGCTTCACAATTAAAAGACAACTTGACCAATAAACATAACCACCAGTATATGCATTAGCAGTTTTTGAAACTTCACCAAGAATCTTTGTAATTATTCAAATATTCATTCACTTTAATAGAACATACAAGCTCACACACAGAATCTGCTCCTCCTCATAGCAAGTACCACTCTAGGTGTAAACACTGTAGGCCGGATCTGATCAGAGCTAGGATGGCACTATAAATCAGTAGATGGTTAAACTTCAAGACCAAATAGCAACAAAAGCAGCAGAAAACATTGCAAAAACACTGAGAACTCATCGCTGAAGCCAGTTGCAATGACACAGAAAAACTTTGATTTAGCACATGAACAGAAAGAAATACTAGTAGTCGGGGGCAGAGGAAACTGCAAAGGGAAAGAATCGCTCAGGCTACAAAGAGTTAATGAATTTTAAGTTCTCCCTGGGGGTGCAGGAGTCTGGGGTCTGGCCCATTGTTAACTAGCAATATCCCCATTGGTTCCCGAGATCAGTGACCAAGGAGAGACAAAATGAACTTCTACCTCCTGTTAGATATCTCTAACAATTAAGCCTAAAATGAAACAATTAAAGCTAAAAGAAAGAACAGGGAAGGACCAAGGTAAAAGCCAGTTGTGTGCTCCACGTGGTGGTGGAGCCAGCACAGCACAGCAACATAGTTATGCAAAGAGACCCATCCAGACTAACTCTCTCCACTCTAAAGCTCAAAGCTGGCAGCCAGGCTGTGGCATCCCTGTAATTGCGGAGGCACCCCAAGGGGTATCTCCGTTCAGCCCCCCATTCCTGTGACATGCTAGCTCTGGGACTCCTGCCAGTACAAGTAAATCCTGGTTTTGCACCTGGACATACTTGTCAGAGTAGCATGTGCTGGGAGCACTGAAATGAGGATAGAAACTAGAAGCGTCCCTCAGTTTCTATCTCTCCTGGGTCTAAGACGTCTCTTAGGACTCCTATAGCTCGCCCGTGGTGTCCAGGTGTGTGCTGCTGAAGACCACAGAAGAAGGGAGGAAGGTGGGAGTGAAGTCAGCACACTTGACTCACGTCGCTCGACCTTCCACGCCTTGTGGGATATCTCGGTTAGAACAGCATGTGCCAGGAGTGAACAATCCGCTCCTGTTTCCTGTGCCATGCTAGACCTAGGCCTCTGCCTGGTGCAATACTCTGATGTCCTGGAGAACATACAAGTCAGAAGCAGCATGTGCCAAAAATATCCCCTGCACCCTGCTGCGTCTGGGACTTCTGCCGGACAAATATGCTCTCCTTTGAAATTTGTTCTAACCTCGAGCTGACAAGCCTGACCTCAAACTTCAGCCTGATTCTAACAATGTCCTTAACTAGAGCTGGAGGAATACCTGTGTTGACTCTGGTTTTCTGCTCACATTAGCGACTACACTCGTTAAGAGCTAACCTGGAGGATCTGTCTCTGCTGACTGCCTTGTGAAGCAGTTAAGCACTCTCCAGTTAAGTTTATCTTAGATTTCATCTTTAGAGGGGCCTAGAAAGAAACTCTGCCTGACTTTTCCTTTTCCCCATCACAGACCAGCTGGTATTTAGCACATACTAACCAGTAAAAGAAAACCCAAAAACTGAATCCATAGAGAATGAGGAGACTTAGTGAGAAAAAGCTTTTGGAGAAGATATCAGAAAAGGTGACGGAGGACTTGTCAGTGCCTGAATTGAGGCACACAGCCCAGGGCTCCTGGCCTCACCGTAGTGATGACTGAGTCCCCGCAGAAGGAAGGAAAGAGTGCAGATTTCAGCCCGACACCCTGACGGGCTGTCGGAGTCTGGGGTACAGTCCAGAGGCCTTTCGAAAAGCATCAGGGAGTGGCCCTGACCAGAATTTCTGAGGCGCCCATAGACTTCTCTCAGTCTCACGCGACGGGCTTAGTCCGCGAAAGGAAACTGAGTCTGGACAAAACCGACATTCCTGGAGCCAAGCAGCCCAGCTCCAGGGGATCAATTTAGCCAAACTCAGCAAGCCTCGCCCCTGAGTCTTAAGACCGGCAGCCGCGCTAGACGCATTTAACTGGCTGACAGGGACCCGGTGTTTCTTTTTCCGAGAGTTACTAATTGTGGAGAGCTAGTGTCTCCGAAAAACAGGATAGAGAGTCCGCTTTGCTCACCGTCCGACGAGATGGATGTCTGGAGGCTGGCTGGAGATGAACTCAAGTCTCGCTGGTAGAATCCGAGTCACACGGCACCAAAACTGTTGCAGGAATTTTGACTCCGAGTATGGCAGCAACCTCAAATTCTTGTCTCGCAGGAAAGAAGAATTTTCATGCGGACACAGTTTAGTTTTAACGCAAGATTTATTAGGAAAGTTGAGAAGAGAAGACTCCCGTCCTAGTGACGGGAGGGGGCTTTGAGATAGAAAGGACCCGTGCATGGGGGAGTGTTGGGATCTTTTAAAGGAATTTCCCCATCCCCAGGTGGTCCCCAGGTGTTCGGTTTTGGGGCAAAAGATCAGGGAGGTGCAGGATATGGGACATTCCAGGCCTTGGGCAGATATGCATCACTTATCAGCCTGAGGCCCTCCCACAATGGCCAAGGTAATGGCCGATAATACTTCAGGTGGGGCATTGATAACAACCTTGTCCCTTGGAAGGACGTGTTCTGGTGAGTCCAAGACATGGTGGAGAAATTCTCTTTTACTCGGGGACCCAGAATACCCTAACTGCCTACTACCCACTAACTCCTCTCTCATTCCGCCCCCCAGAAGAAGTGACCCTAACTGCTGTTAGGGGACTGGGACGACGACCGCTCTTAACTGCTTCCTGCTGACAGGGGGCGTAGTTCAAGGGCAGCAGTTGGGTATTCTTCTGGGGGTCGGTCTAAGGGTCCCCGGTAATAAGTTGTAGAAGTCACCAGAGGTGCCTGGAACGCTTCTGCCCCTTGTTGGATTCTAGATAACACAAAACGAGTAAAGCATTTTAGTATGCATGGTCCAAACAGGAGTAAAAGAACAATTATTCCTATTATGCTTAAAAAAGGCGATACCCAAGAATACCACTCCCAATGTGCAGAGAATTTTTCCCAGTTTCCAAGGAAAACATTTGATGACAGGTGTATCTTGTTTACTTCCTCGTGTAACTTGTCAATCTCCCTTTCAACTAGGTTGGAATTGTCAGTTAGATTAAAACAGCACATACCTGGGAGTTTCTCACATCCTATTTGATTCTTTAGTAATAAGTAGTCAATGGCAGCCCGATTTTGTAGGACTCCCGTACGAACCTCATTTATCTCCTCATTAAGATAGGATAAGGCCTTAGCAGTGGCATTGGCAGTTTTTTCTAATATACAAGCCAATTCATCTATTTCTGTCTGTTCCTGGGTGGATACCACAGCACCTGGAAAAAATAAAGCCTTAAATACTGTACTAGTTATTGTGTATAAAGTTAAAGAATCATCACAGTCTGGGGATAATGACCGCCTGGAGCGTATGGAACGTGTAGATGCGGTCACTGGGGAGATTAGAAGTGACACGACCCGACCTACAGAGCAAAGGCCCGTATATGACTTAGGAATTATGGAAAAAGACATGTTGCCACAGAGGAGGCTCCAGCCCTGTGGCATGCTCACGTCAGTCGAATAATCTACAGAAGTTATAGAGGAGCAATTATGCCTTTTTGTTTGGTTACAAGAGATGCATACACAGTCATCATATATAGTAAGCAATAGTGGCATAGGATGAGATACAGGCCTCTTGGCTACAGGTAGAGAAGATATGTTCTGGTTAGTTATTCTTGTGAAGCTCTTAAAAGAGGTACCGAGACCTACTAAGTTCTGCTGTAAGATTTCTGACGGAGATGTCCCTTCACGTACACAAAAAGAAGTTCTATTTAATACATTAAATGCTAGGTGAGTCCATAGATTTTCAGTGGCTGCGAGTGAATTAACCACTGTGTGATTTCGTAAATTCCCCCTGTCTGTACCCCTAGTAGTTAGACTTGGGCGTGGACTTGTAACTGTGACCTCAGAGACTATTCTAGTGTTACTTGGGAAAAAAGACAATAGTAATAAAACCGTTAAAAATAGCATCACTGGACTGCCCCGCACTGGTGAGAGCTGGGTCATCATAAATTACTTATCTGTAGGTGAGGCCCTTTTAAACAGCAGCCTGAGTCCCTGGGTAGGTTCACAGGTGTAGTCCTTATCAGTGGCAATTTCAGGAACGTCTTCCGCCGACTGGTCTGCTGGAGGTTCAGAGTTCCAAGCCTTGACTCTGGTGTGATGAATCCAGGCTTCGTGGCCTGAAACCTTTACAGCGGAAGGGGTGGACAAAATTACAGTGAAGGGGCCTTCCCAAGACTCAGAGAGAGAAGGAGAGTTAGTGGGAAAGGTCTTTATTAATACTAGGTCTCCCGGGTTAAATTTAGGAACCCCCATGGTTCTAGATAATTTCTCAGGCAGTTGCTGAAGAGTTTGCTGAAATTTAGCCAATTGAACCACTGATCTAGTAAGGTCCATTGTCTCCTGGTCTGTCACTAGATCATTAGTGAGGAAAGGTCTCCCATATAACTTCTCAAAGGGGCTTAGGCCTAATTTCGTGGGTGTGTTTCTGATGCGAATTAAAGCCATAGGCAGTAGATTTACCCACGGGAGATGAGTCTCCTGAGACAATTTCTTCAGATGGCGCTTAAGGATCTCATTGGTCTTTTCTACCTTGCCTGAAGACTGGGGCGCCATGCACAATGGAGATTGTATTGTATGCCCAAAGCCTTGGATACTCCCTGCGTAACAGCTGCCTTGAACGAGGGTCCATTATCGCTCTGTATACTCTTTGGGAGCCCAAATCTTGGAATGATCTCTGAGAGAAGAATTCTAACTACTTCGGTGGCTTTCTCAGTCCTGCAGGGAAATGCCTCTACCCAGTCAGTGAAAGTGTCCACGCAAACTAGTAGATATTGGGCACTCCTGGCCTTGGGCATATGAGTAAAGTCTAATTGCCAGTCTTCCCCTGGATAACTTCCTCTTCTCTGTATCCCAGAGAGTGGGAGCTTAAGGTTTTTAGGGTTATTCCTGAGGCATAACTCACAGGCCCCTAAGACCTGCTTGACTGTCTTGAGGAAGTTCTTTCCAGTAAACAGCTGTTGGGCCATCTGTAAAGTCTTATCTCGCCCTAGATGAAAAACCTGATGAAGAGCTTTAAGAACCTTCCATTGGCTTGAGGCAGGGAGATGAATCTTTCCCTCCTCTGACTGGAGCCATCCATTAGGCTGAAGGCTATATCCTCGACTAAGAGCCCATTGAGTTTCTTCAGGTGTATACTGAGGCTGAATTTCAGGTGGCATCCCTTCCCAGATTAAAGGAGCCTCTGTAGCCTCAAGAGGAGTCTTTCTCGCTGCTTCCCGAGCGGCCAAATCTGCCAATCTGTTTCCCTCTGCTATATCATCTGTTCCTTTCTGGTGTCCCTTGCAGTGTATAACTGCTACCTCACAGGGAAGAAACACTGAGGTCAGTAAACGATCTATTTCCTTATGGTACTTGACTTGAGTCCCGTTGGCTGTGAGAAAATGTCTCTCCCTCCAAATAGCTGCATGGGCATGCAAGACTAAATAGGCATACTTAGAATCAGTGAATATATTGGCTCTCTTGTCCTTACTAAGTTCTAAAGCCCGAGTCAAGGCTATTAGCTCGGCTAGCTGGGCACTAGTACCTGGGGGCAATGGTGAACTCTCAATAGTTTCTGCTAAGGTAACAACTGCATACCCAGCCCTGCGAACTCCGTGTTCCACAAAGGAACTGCCATCTGTAAAAAGAACCCAGTCTGGATTTTCCAGGGGTGTTTCCCTAAGGTCCTCTCTGGCTGCATATGTCTGTAATACTACCTGCTCACAGTCGTGCTCAGGAGTTCCTATCTCTTCTGGGAGGAAAGTGGCAGGGTTGAGAGATGAGCAGGTTTTAATCTGAACTGCTGGGCCCTCTAACAGTAAAGTCTGATATTTTAAAAGACGATTATCTGTTAGCCATAGATTTCCTTTTGAAGCCAGTAATCCTGTCACATTATGGGGTGAATATACTACCAGATCCTGTCCCAAGGTAAGTTTAGTAGCTTCAGGTATTAAGAGGGCAATTGCAGCGACAGTGCGGAGACAGGCTGGCCACCCTTTTGCCACTAAGTCTAGTTAAACATCAGATCATTCCAGACACAGCTCAAAGGTTTAGTAAAGCGTCTAACTTGGGGAATTCCCGACACACCCTTTACGGTCACAGTTTGAGAAGAGAGGGGGCCCCCCAGACCAGATCGAAGGACGGAAAATGTGGCTCCGGTATCCAAGAGGAAATCTATGAGATTTCCCTCCACCGTGAGAACCACCCGGGGCTCCTGGTTGCCGATGGAATGCATCACCGGAGCCTGCAAGGAAGGCCCCGGGCCCCTTCAGTCCTGTATGGAAGACTTTTCAGAGGTGACTGGCCCCAGAGTCTCAGACCTCCGAGGACAGTCAAACCTCCAGTGGTCTTCCTTGCAAATAGGACATGGACCTGGAGGCTTCCTCCGGCAATCCCTGGCAAGATGGCCTCGGGTCTTACACCGAAAGCACAAGGGAGCTCTCCGGGGGTCTGACTGAGACTGTGACATTACCAGGAGCTCACCTTTCTTCCTGCTCCTTTTCTCTGGTCCTGGGGTCCCCTCCTGCTCTCTGTTATAAAAGACCATAGTGGCTACTTTCAAGAGGTTATCTAGGGAGTTGTCGGATCCTACTACAACCTTCTGGAGCTTCCTTCTAATGTCTGGAGCAGACTGGATTAGAAATCTGTCTCTCAAGATTGTCTCCCCTTCCACAGAGTCAGGGTCAAGTGGAGTATATTTCTTTAGGGTCTCTCTTAAACGTTCTAAAAAGGCTGAGGGGTTCTCCTGTGGTCCTTGATCAATTAGAGATAACTTAAAGTAATTAAGCGGTTTGGAACCTGTCTTCCTTAAGCCCTCAATAGCACAGGTGACAAAGTGCTTCCTTCGCCATTCGTCCAAAGGATCATTAGGATCCCAGTTAGGCTCGTCTTGGGGAACTGCCTGTTTGCCTGACGGGTAATATATGGAAGTATCATGGACAGAAACTTTAGCATCCCTTCCTTGGGCGATAAACACATCATCCCCATATTCCTCAGCTGCCTGAATAGCTGTGATCCTTTGTTGTCTCGTCAAAGTCTGATCAAAGAGCATCATTACATCCTTCCAGGATAATTCATACATCTGTGCTAAACCCCGAAAAGCATCTACATAATTGTCTGGGTCATCTGTAAAGCTCCCTAGGTCAGCCTTAATCTGTCTAAGGTCCTGTAAGGGAAAAGGCACTTGGACCCGAATTGGCCCTCCTACTCCTGGCATCTGCTGAAGGGGCAGCATCTTAGCAGGGGGCCCTGTGGGAAGCATATCCCGAGAGTAAGGAGGACAGGTTGGAATAGCAGGCAGGTTCGGGAAGGACTGCTGTGGTCCCAACAGGGGTGAAGATGCTACGGTAGCTGACTCAACCTTGCAAACTTCCTGAAACTCTTTTCTTTCCCTCAACGCATAAAAGGCCTGAATATAGGGCATCTCTGCCCATTTCCCTGCCTTTCGACAGAAGTTATCTAGCTGTAAGATGGTATTGAGGTTTATACTTCCCTCTCGAGGCCAGCCCTCTCCATCCTCTAGCTTGTAGCCTGGCCAGGCTGTGGTGCAGAAAAAGATCAGGCGCCTTTTCTTTAGATTCTGGGGATCAAAGGAATCCCAGTGCTTGAGGATAAACCCCAAGGGGGTTGTGGTGGATGGCTTGTTTCCCATCTGAAAAGAGAGGATAAGAAAACAGAAGCGTCCCTCAGTTTCTATCTCTCCTGAGTTTAAGACGTCTCTTAAAACTCCTATTGCTAGCCCGTGGCGTCCAGGTGTACTCTGAAGACCACAGAAGTAGGGAGGGAGGTGGGAGTGAAGTCAGTACACTTGACTCACGTCGCTCGACCTCCCACGCCTTATGGGATGCGTCTCAGTTAGAACAGCATGTGCCAGGAGTGAAAAATCCGCTCCTGTTTCCTGCGCCATGCTAGACCTAGGCCTCTGCCTGGTGCAATACTCTGATGTCCTGGAGAACATATAAGTCAGAAGCAGCATGTGCCAAAAATATCCCCTGCACCCTGCTGCGTCTGGGACTTCTGCCGGACAAATATGCTCTCCTTTTGAAATTTGTTCTAACCTCGAGCTGACAAGCCTGACCTCAAACTTCGGCCTGATTCTATAAGCCTGTGTAACAATGTCCTTAATGAGAGCTGGAGGAATACCTGTGTTGACTCTGGTTTTCTGCTCACATTAGCGACTACACTCGTTAAGAGCTAACCTGGAGGAACTGTCTCTGCTGACTGCCTTGTGAGGGAATTAAAGCGCTTTCCAGTTAAGTTTATCTTAGATCTCATCTTTAGAGGGGCCTAGAAAGAAACTCTGCCTGCCTTTTCCTTTTCCCCATTACAGACCAGCTGGTATTTAGCACATACTGACCAGTAAAAGAAAACCCAAAAACTGAATCCATAGAGAATGAGGAGACTTAGTGAGAAAAAGCTTTTGGAGAAGATATCAGAAAAGGTAACGGAGGACTCGTCAGTGCCTGAGGCTGTTTGGGAATTGAGGCACGCAGCCCAGGGCTCGTGGCCTCACTGTGGTGACGACTGAGTCCCCGCAGAAGGAAGGAAAGAGTGCAGATTTCAGCCCGACACCCTGACGGGCTGTCGGAGTCTGGGGTACAGTCCAGAGGCCTTTCGAAAAGCATCAGGGAGTGGCCCTGACCAGAATTTCTGAGGCGCCCTAAGACTTCTCCCAGTCTCACGCGACGGGCTTAGTCCGCGAAAGGAAACTGAGTCTGGACAAAACCGACATTCCTGGAGCCAAGGACCCCAGCTCCAGGGGATCAATTTAGCCAAACTCAGCAAGCCTCGCCCCTGAGTCTTAAGACCGGCAGCCGCGCTAACCGCATTTAACTGGCTGACAGGGACCCGGTGTTTCTTTTTCCGAGAGTTACTAATTGTGGAGAGCTAGTGTCTCCGAAAAACAGGATAGAGTCCGCTTTGCTCACCGTCCGACGAGATGGATGTCTGGAGGCTGGCTGGAGATGAACTCAAGTCTCGCTGGTAGAATCCGAGTCACGGCACCAAAACTGTTGCAGGAATTTTGACTCCGAGTATGGCAGCAACCTCAAATTCTTGTCTCGCAGGAAAGAAGAATTTTCATGCGGACACAGTTTAGTTTTAACGCAAGATTTATTAGGAAAGTTGAGAAGAGAAGACTCCCGTCCTAGTGACGGGAGGGGGCTTTGAGATAGAAAGGACCCGTGCATGGGGAGTGTTGGGATCTTTTAAAGGAATTTCCCCATCCCCAGGTGGTCCCCAGGTGTTCGGTTTTGGGGCAAAAGATCAGGGAGGTGCAGGATATGGGACATTCCAGGCCTTGGGCAGATATGCATCACTTATCAGCCTGAGACCCTCCCACAATGGCCAAGGTAATGGCCGATAATACTTCAGGTGGGGCATTGATAACACCTGTCCCTTGGAAGGACGTGTTCTGGTGAGTCCAAGACATGGTGGAGAAATTCTCTTTTACTCGGGGACCCAGAATACCCTAACTGCCTACTACCCACTAACTCCTCTCTCAGAAGGAAGGAAGGAAGGAAGGAAGGAAGGAAGGAAGGAAGGAAGGAAGGAAGGAAGGAAGGAAGGAAGGAAGGAAGGAAAGAAACATAAAAAAGGAATCACATGGCTTCCAGTTGTTCCTAATACGGATGGCATATGTCCATCCATATTATGAGAACTCTAATATTTTGAGACAAACAAGTGCCCATGCATCAATGTGTTACTTTATTTACAAAGTTTCATTTGTTATTATTGTAAAGGCAGATATATAGAGAGAAGGAGAAACACAGAGAGGAAGATCTTCCATCCAATGGGTCACTCTCCAAATAGCCACAATGGCTAGAGCTGAGCCAATCCTAAATCTGGAGCAAGGAGCTCTTCTGGGTCTCAAACATGGGGTACAGAGTCCCAGACGCTGGGCCAACTTCAACTGCTTTCCCAGGACACAAGCAGGGAGCTGGACAGGAACTGGGCCATCAGGATTAGAACCAGCACCCATATGGGATCTTGGCGAGTGCAAGGTGAAGGCTTTAACCAGTATGTTATTGCATTCAGCCTAATGTGTTACTTTTACAAAAGGAATCAAATCTAAGATAAATTTAGATGTGGGAGTGTCTAAATATGGCTAAATATAATATAACTGTACTAACACAAGATTTTCATAGACGTAAATAGCATAGGGATAGGATGGAGGGACCAGAAGGCAGCCAAAAAGTAACTTTTTAGCAAATTATGAGAGAACAGTGGAAGCCCTACGAAACACACAGCAGACACTGGAAATGCTGCTTTCAGTCATCAGCAAGCACACAGCTCTCTCCTACTTTAAGTAAAAACAACTATGACACAAATCATGAATTCCAGGCCCAGTGAGATAGTGTAGTGGTTAAAGTCCTCACCTTGCACTCACCAGGATCCCATGTGGGTGCTGGTGGGAGACCCAAAAGATCTACTGGCTCCTGTCTTTGGATTGGCTCAGCTACAACCATTGTGGTAACTTGGGGAGTGAATCATTGGGCAGAAGATCTTTTTTCTGTATCTCCCCCTTCTGTATACCTGATTTTCCAATAAAAATAAACATGATACATCTTTTTAAAAAATTATGTAATCCAGCTGAGCAGAAAGAGGGGCACACAAAGTGTGTAGCATGAATTGCTTCCAAAATTGATGGCAGTAGCAAGCCCCCACCACAAACTCTGGACCAATGCAAGTGCTACTGTAAGAAAGATCTAGCTATACTGCCATGGGAGGAGGCAAAAACCTCGTTCTCCTAATTTATGGGATATACAAACTGCTCTTAAATAGACATCATTTTGACAGTGACTGTGATCAGGATACAGACAGCCTGTGCACTTTTGAGTGGGTTGCAAAATTCACTGTTGGTGTAGAAAGGTCTAATCAGGACTCCTAACTCACTTTTACCCAAAGCTGGTATCTGATGGGAGGATTCATGTACATGTGTCTGCCATTAAATGTATTACAACAAAACTATTGCCATGCTGGCTCCTATGTCTGTTCATCCAGATCTGGCTAGAACTGGCATCTATGCTAATCAAACTTGAAATTGGTTCTGCAGAGAATGTGAGCAAAGATTAAGCATCCTATTACTGTGGGAATCTTCCACACACATACTCTGGGAATTCAGTGATTGTCTGTAGGGTGTAGTGTGGATTGCTGTCTAGTAAGGCACATAGAGGTGCAGTCTGTTAGACATTGCTGTGAGAATCACATGCCAGTTTTATAGGTGTTGGAGCACTGTGAAAGGTGTAGAAGTCACACAGATTCACACACTATTTTGAGGACTGTCTGCTGACCTAGACGAAAATGCAGAAAAAAAAAAATCTTGGAGGTGACACTGGACATTAAGCTTTGGACTATGTTGCTGCCCTAAAAGAACACTGTAATACTTCAATATAAAATGCATAGATGCAGAAACGGACCATATGCTTGACTATGCAGCCAAAATTAATAGAAATACAATTAAACACCAGCATTAACATCATGTACCTGAGGAGCAAAATGTTATTCATTGAAGAGAAAACTTCAAGAGTAAACAATGGTAACATTAAAAAGAAATTATTGAACATGTGAAATAATGAGGAAATCACAACATGCTTTCAAAAAAATGATAATGATAATAGAAAAAGATTAAGCAAATGTGGTATAGGAGAATAATTCCTAAATGTAATCAGTGTAATTAAAGAGATTCAAACTGGAAAATATGAATCAACCTAAGCGTATTATACACAGCATGATCCTCTTCATCGGGGAAATGAAAAGACTCTACTAATGAAACTCTTCTGGGAAGTTGGGAAAGTATCAGCTTATAGTTCAATATCCTGAGCACACACAATCAAAAGTCTGACAAAGGACTTGGAAGATTAGTTCCACCAAAAAGGCTGCCAGAAACTTAAATGACTTGGAAAAAACTAACCAAAACAAAGGAGGATCTTAACAATGAAGACTACATATTATTCAAGAAAGCAATACGAGAGGATATCAAAAAGATGAAAACAAACTTCAATGTTGGTGGATTTGCAGAATCATTGTCCTCAAATACCTACCACACCACAAGCAAATTTAGTTTGAAGGATTTTCCACTCTTGCCTGTGATATTCTTGTCACATCTGCAGTCATAAACCCTAAAACCTTTAGGGAATATGGACAAAACAATCAGCTAATACAAGGTTCAATCACAAAAATGTATTTGGGGACATCGCAGTACAGACTCCTGCACGGCCGGGTCTCCCAAAGGTTAACTCCACAGCACAGCTTGTTTCTCAAAGGTGTAACAGGAAGGGCAATCATGGCCTGATACATTTAGCCCATGGCCTGACTGCAATTTCCCTCCTTCCTGCCTCCCATTCTTGCACGTCCTGACTGCAATTTCCCTCCTTCCTGCTTCCCCTTTTTGCATGTCCTTGGAGGAGCTTAGGTGTTGCTTAACCATTGGGAAGATCCTGGGAGGGGCCAAGCAAACTATATAAGAGAGTTCGACTTTGAATAAAGGCCTCACTTCACAAGAATGAGTCTCAGTGTGTTGTGTGTCTTGTGTGTCTTGTCTGTCTCATAACCCTAGTCCCTCCGCTCGACTCGGGGCTCGGGGTACGTGGCAATGCAGGCGTTGCCAACAAATGGAGGTTCCACCGAGATCGAGAAAGAGAGGATACATGACGAAGGGTCGTCCCAGGAGGCTGGCCAGCAGGTAAGTGGGACGTATTGTAAGTCTTTCCTAAACTGGTAGGAAAGGGAGTTTTATTTTGAAATATAGGTAGGTTTAAGATTTATTTTGAAATATAGTTAATGTTTTAGATTTATTTTGAGGCATAGTTAGGTTTTAGATTTATTTTGAAGTAGAGTTAGGTTTTGGTGTTTAATTTATCCTGCGAAAAGGAATATAAAACGGGTTCAGCCTTCTCCCAGGATAAATTGGACACCGAGCTTGAAGAACTTCTACATAAAATGGAGAATACTGTTGGTCAGAACAGGCTGACCGGAGAGTTAAGCAATTCAAGCAAGGTAGATTCAAAATAAAAGAAAAAAAGAAAAAAAAAGAGTAAGAAAGAAAAAAAAATGAAAGAAAGACACGTGTTCTGCAACTTAATTTAACAAAAATAATCTGATATAAAGTGGTCCACTGTTGAATTAACCTAAAACATGAGAGGAACCTAAGTACTTGTTTTATAAAATAGCTCCAGGTTAAAGTATGTCAAAGAAGTGTTGGAAATCGCAAAGGGTTTAAGAGTTATATGTCTCTGTTCTGATGTGTTTGGTGTTTGTGCATATGTTTAGTCATTATTGTTGGTGGTCTATTATTTTTGTCCGGACAAAAACTAGATTTTGTTTTATTATTCTTTCTCCAGTTCTATCTTTGTCTTGAGTTGTTAAGTTGTTCTTGTTCAGAACTGGGTGCGTGTGTGACTGACTGACAGACAAGATGTGACGGACGATGACCTACCCCCTTTCTTTCTCCTGGTAAATAATTTTAGAGAGGTCTAACAAATTCAACAGGCCCTGGCCACACCAGACTCCCTACCTCCACTGGGGAAAAGTTCCTATGATGTTTTCTTCTATGATATTTGATCTTCAGCTTACAGTATTGTCTTGGCATTGAGCATACAGTTAAATGCTAAAGGTATTTTATTATTTAACTCATTAGGACCTCTAAATTCTTCAGAGTTCTAAACCAAGTCTCATGACTTTGAGCGTTCTAGTAGGATCCCTGGAACTCTCAAAGATTGAGACAAAAATTTGAGTAGTGTAATTGTCATTCAAAATAATTTAGATTATCAGATGTTTCCTAATTATGAAATTGGCCCTGATTGTGAATTATTTGTGTTCTTATTTACAAAGAAATATGAGATTTTGCCTTACAGGAAAACAACAAATTCGTTTAAATTGTACAGTGAAAATGGTTATGAGGTGTATAACTTCTGCATTTTGCCTTTAAGACAATGGAGTTCGAGTCTGATTTCTTGTGAGAAACAACAGTGTTGTAACATCTCTTTCAAGTTATTTTCACCTTATTGTTAAGTACTTGAAGTTTTTTAAAGTGTGCATACATAAAAATGCTAGTAAATATCTAAAAACAAAAATATCTCTAATTTTTAAAGCTGTTAAAAAATCAAAGCATTGAACTTTAGTCTCTGTTTAATTGGTAACTTTATCAAATGTCTATACAGGTTCAGTAAGCTCTATTCTTGTTCCAAACTATGAATTTAGTAAAATTCTTAAAAAGTTATGAGAAGAGCTGTGATTTCAGGAGTATTTTCTATTATGTATTTACTTTGAAATATTTGGGTGATCATTTACATGTGATAAAAATTTTTTGATATGTTACTGTTCAAATCAGTTTGGATATTTTAAGGCCTCTTGGCATATTTAATATGCTTAACTCTTCTGGTTTTGGGACTTCTAGATGGGCCCCTAGCAGCCTCAAAGTCAGAAGAATGTTTCAAAGGTTGGATCTTTTAATTCGAAAAGTTAATTGTAGGACAGACAACTGATTCAATCTGTTAAAAAAAAAAATTGGGGGGCATTGCTAAAATGTAATAGTAAACTATAGGTATGGTTTATTCAGATCATTAAAAGCAGAATGTAATTCTAAACAACTGGTAATTTTAACACACTTAAGAGAATTCTCAAGTAACTGTTACAAAAGCAGTTTTGTTTTATAATGTGTTATCTGATATACATGTACATGCTTATGTGGCAAACTATATAGTCTATCCTAATTGGCTTATAGATGAAAATATTCATAAATGTGAATTGCTAAGCTAAATCCTTTTGAAAATAATATATGGATACATGATTAAGCTCTTGGAGAGGCATGTCTATTTCTGTTTTCTCAGGACCTACAAAGTTTGTGCAGCTGAATGGTTCCGAAAGAGAAGCCTCTCAAGGCCAGGACGCACATCAAACACCTGATGACTTCTGCCTTCTAGCAGGAACCACTAGATGGACTGACCCCCAACTGCTGCTGTTACCCAACTGCTGCTGTTACCCAACTGCACCCCCCACTCACCAGGAAGAAGCTAAGAGCTGATGACTACGCCCCTTTCCCTAAGAACTTTTGGGATCCATTTTTCTGTTTGGAAATGTAAGAGCCAGATGGGATGATAAGTAGTTGGGGTCTCCGGTTCCTGCTAAAATTGTATACATGTAACATTTTAGCTCTGTGAGATTCTTGATTGTTGGTATTTTCAACAATATTTGAACATTGTTAAGATCCAAGTGACCCTCATGTCAAGGAAAGTTATTGTAAATGGCATTAACTGGTAGCATGGATGTTTAAGGAATAGAGCAGAGTCTTAGCCTTGGGACTGATGGTTGGTAGCCATGATTGCAATACTGTTTACTCTTCTTTGCTGCCTATGCAGGCAACAAGCCCCGGAGCAGGTCATCATTTGACAAACTATGATGACTTTAGCTGTGGAAAATCCTAGAGCTCAAGTCCGGTTGAGCATGATGTGTATTGGGCAGCCAGAGACGGGTAAGATCTGGCAGAGCTGATGACCAACCTAAGACAGGGACCCCACATGCCCCAGGTGGGGCTCCCCATGACGGGTAAGGCATCAACTGACTGCTGGACAACCTAAGACAGGTGTCCATTAAAAACAAAAAAAAGGGGGACATGCACGGCCGGGTCTCCCAAAGGTTAACTCCACAGCACAGCTTGTTTCTCAAAGGTGTAACAGGAAGGGCAATCATGGCCTGATACATTTAGCCCATGGCCTGACTGCAATTTCCCTCCTTCCTGCCTCCCATTCTTGCACGTCCTGACTGCAATTTCCCTCCTTCCTGCTTCCCCTTTTTGCATGTCCTTGGGGGAGCTTAGGTGTTGCTTAACCATTGGGAAGATCCTGGGAGGGGCCAAGCAAACTATATAAGAGAGTTCGACTTTGAATAAAGGCCTCACTTCACAAGAATGAGTCTCAGTGTGTTGTGTGTCTTGTGTGTCTTGTCTGTCTCATAACCCTAGTCCCTCCGCTCGACTCGGGGCTCGGGGTACGTGGCAATGCAGGCGTTGCCAACAGACTCCAGCTGTAACAATCAAAACACTGTGTTCACAGAGTAAAAATAGACCACAATCAGTAGAACAGAAGAGATGTTACAAGCAACAAATACACACATCTAACAAAAGGTGATCATTGAACAGTGAATTGCATTCATTGAGGGAGAAAGAATTGCCTCTTCAACAAGCCTTGGAAAACTTGATCCTAATTATCAGAAGCACTAAATCAGAGCACCCACGACCACAAAAGTCATCATAGCATTTATCAATGAGCCAGATCTACAACCTGATGGCATCAAGTCCTAGAGAAAAATACTGGTGATTATAAAACTCAAGACTTCTTTGGAAAACATCAGAAATACAGGCAATGAAAATTTGTAAAAGCTAGATTACATCAAAATGACAAATTTTTACAACACAAAGAATACTTGCAGAATGTAAAGGGGAAAAACAGATATCAGCAAATCCTAGAAAATTATATATTTAATCATGTGTTAATATCCAGAAAGTATAAAAAGCTCCGGTAAGTCAAAAACAGTGGAACAAGCATTCAGTTTAAGAAGTGGCAAAAGACACTGACACAAACATTTGAAATGATGAAATATGAATGGCTAACACAACAGTAAAACCAAGTTGTCTAGACATTTGGGAGATGCAAATCAATAAAACCAATTTTTAGCCAATTTCTCAAATCCTACTCCTACTTACAAAAGCTATCCTCTAAAGGCAAAACATAGAAACAAATAGCAACAAAACTAAGAGAAGCTGAGCCATTAAAGTATGATTTGCTATTTGGTAGTATCATAAAATATTCACAATGGCTATTGGAATATTATTAAATGGACTCTTAGTTATCTGAGTTTATATCCACTGTATTGCAGACCATCTCACCACGTGCCTTTATCCTAAATGTAAACAAAAATATGAGACATACACTTACATGTCCATAGCAGATCCATTTATAACAGATAAGATTGACAATCAAATCATTTTCATGCCAAAAGATCGTAAGTGGAACAGCTTCCTCTTTCTACCTTTCACAAATGATAATATGGATTTCTTTTAATAGTTCTAAAATATTTCTAAAATTTGAACTTAAATTATGATTTTTTTTCTTAAAGACTGATGGACTTTTTTATTTTTAAATAAAGCAGAACATGAATGTTACAAAGAGCTGCTGTTTTTGTTGTGGTTGTTTGAAGATTTATCCATTTTTTATTGCAAAGGCAGATATACAAAGAGGAGAAGCGACAGAGAGGGAGATTTCCATCCAATGATTCACTCCCCAAGTGACCACAATGTCCAGTGCTGCACCGATCAAAACCAGGAACCAGGAACTTCCTCCAGATCTCCCACACAGATAAAGGGTTCCAAGGCTTTGGGCTGTAGTTTAGTGCTTTCCTAGGCCATGAGCAGGGAGCTGGATGGGAAGTGGAACTACCGGGATTAGAACCAGCACTCATATGAAATCCTGGCACGGATCTTAGTCTCTAGGCCAATGCTCCAGGCCCTGATTACCAATTGATTACAAGCTATTATAACAGGCTCTCATGCACTCTATTATGTTCTGACCTTAGCTGAAAAATAACTCTTTATTGATTAATTGCTGCTTGGATCACCTTTCTTCTGATCTCATTTACAGATTTCAATTGCTTTCTAAGAATGTTTATCAGTAAATACACTTCTTTCTTCTCTGTCCTGATAGAAGTGCCTTGGGAATTGATGATAGGTCATAAACTACGAACATGTAATTTCAATTTGCTATTTTCAAAACACATGGTTAAATCAAAGCAAACATGTGGTATCTAACCTTTTGGGATTCGCTCATTTCCCTTAGCATTATAGTTAATTTTTTGTTTGGTTGTTTGTTATTTTTTGAACCTGTCATTGATACTGTCTCAACCCAGATGTTTCGAAGAATAGAACTTGCATTATTTTTAACATATTGTTTACCCAATACTTTGTCAATTAATTCCATAATGTTGTATATTGATACTGAGGCCTTGTTGGGGCTTTTAACTGACCGGATCTTTACTCTGTTAGACCTATCTTCAGACCATAGAAGGTCTCCCCAAGAGGCCACTGAACTTATCTGGACAATAGGACGCTGAACTTTATGCTAGGCATGTGTTTGCAAGCAATGAATCTCAACTGAACTTGAACTATGGTTATGCAACAAGGTGGAGGAATCCACCATGGGGGGAGGGGTATGGGAGAGGTGGGGGGGAATCCCCAGCGCCTATAAAACTGTACTACATAATACAATGTAAGCAACAATAAAAAAAAAACATGGTTATTTTTATTAAAATATCAGATTTCACAGAGAGAAACAGGGACAGTGAGATCTTTCCCCCTGCTGGTTCACTCCACAAATGACAGCAACAGAAATCCGAGCACATATAAAGCTTGGAGACAGCAGCCTGCTCAGAGACTCCTGAACGGATACAAGTCTGACTTTATATTTAACATTAGTAAAAGATGCTGATAGAGAAATCTTGGCTTCCAGGATTGCCTGCTGAAAGGAAGTGCACAGTGCCAAAGAAAGCAAAGGACAGACAATTATCCTGCACAGAGCTGCCTGAAACCCATGAATTCCAAGAGAGAAGATTTCAAGAGAAGGGACATAAGGATGACTGCTTAGGTGTCAAAGACACCACCCAAAATATAGAAACCTAATTTACTGGATATGTTATTCAAATAGACTTATGTCTAAAATACTGTGTTTATGGTTACTATATTCGTCCCATGGTTAAAATATTTGTTACTTGGAAACAAGAGGGAATGTAACTGATCTGGCCAGTGTGTGATAGCCAGTGTGTGTTGTTCAGTGCTGAAAATGTATATATTGAAATAACAATTGGTTTGAGAGTGAAAAGAATCACTTTTTTTAGAAAATGTTCTTTTTTTTTTTAATTTGTGCTTTTTATCAGTAGCATAATTATCATTTTATTGTACAGTTCCATAGGTCCTGGGATTTTCCTTATCCATTCCCTAGTAACCTGCTACGCCACAGTGATTTCCCCAATATCATCACTAAATTATAGTTCTTCATACCCAATCGTAAGTCTGTAATTTTAGGGATGGACAAGGACAGAGTCCAGCATCCTATTTTCAAGATATGTAAGCAGTACATTTTTAGTCTTTAAGTATAGATACATCTTACATTGTATCCTCACATCTGGGTACGTTAAACTCCATTACACAGTCTCACATTACACACACACATCCCCTTAAATCAAAAGCCACAAAACAAAATCAACAACAGGAAGGAAAAAAAAAATTAACAACAGCATGAAATTAAATTACATGCTAATAAGTGACCAATGGGTCACTGAAGAAATGCAAACGAAAATCAAGAGCCTTCTGGAACAAAATGATGCTATCATATGATCTATGCTTTATTGAAAATTTAGTCAGAACAACATATTTAGTAGAGACAAAACTAATAAAAAAATCAACATCCATGAAATATCATTTCCGTTGATCTTTGTTGATGAAATGTGTCTCCTGTAGAATAAAAACCCGTTTTTTTTTTGTTTTCTCTTTTATCCAGTCTACTAATCTATGACGTTTGATTAAGTTTAAGCTACTTACTTTCAGGGTTAATAGTATGGGTGGTAATATGTCTTGTTATTTTAGCAATGAGTTGTATTCTGTTGTTATTTTATTGGGATGTTCTTCACATTTGCCTTTGGTTTTGGTGGGCATTTTTCATTTTCTCTGTCAAAAATACATCTTTAAGTATAATTTGTAGGGCCTATTTGGAAGAACTAAATTGTTTTAAGTTTTCTTTACTATAGGAGAATGTTTATCTCAATTTCAAACATAAAAGTAGATCTTTTCGGTACAGCATCCTGGACTAAGAATTTTTGGCTTTTAGAATCTGAGAAACGGGGCCCAGCGTCATGGCTTAGCAGCAGAAGTCCTCTCCTTGAACATGTCAGGATCCCATATGGTGCCGGTTTTAATCCTGGCAGCCCCACTTTCCACCCAGCTCTCTGCTTGTGGCCTGGGAAGGCAGTCAATGATGACCCAATGCTTTTGTATCTGCACCCACGTGGGAGACCTGGAGGAAGTTCCTGGCTCCTGGCTCTGAATTGGCATTGTTAGAGTCTGGGCTAAAGCCCCGGATATCAGGGTGCGAGCTAGTCAACCCCCTAGAGAACAACAAAGAGTCTCATTGGTAATGCAAACTGCAAACAGAGTTTATTGCACCAGACCACACTTGGGGCACATAGGCCAGCCAAGCTGGGCGGTCAGGCACCCAGTAGCCCATGACCGAAGCTTGTATAGGCCCTTTTGTGCTGGGAAATACATCAAAAGTAACAACCTTAGACATGTTCATCTTTATGGTCTTCAGGCACAAGCAGCCTGTTCTGTTCCCATACCCATTATCTGTTTGGCTGATCCCATTCTTACACCCTTATCTTCCTCCTGCTCCTGGAACTGGAAAAGAATTGTGCCCTTTCCCTCTCACTCTTGGGTTGACAAAGTTGCAGGATGGCAAAGAACAGATTTATCACTAAAGCGGAATCCTCCCTAGGTCCAGGCGCCTCCTGGCCTATCAAAGTAGCAGTTTTCTCTACACCAAAGAACCTCACACTGCCCAACAATAGCATTTCACCACACTGTAACAGCATAACACAAGCAATTGTGGTCACTTGGAAAGTGAATCATTAGATGGAAGATATTCATCTGTGTCTCTCCTCCTCTCTGTATGTCTGACTTTGTAATAAAAATAGATAAAGACTCTCACAACTATGGAAGAATTCAGTGATGTTGGAATTATGGGGATGGAAGCAGATATATGGAGTTAAGTTTCGTTTGAATGTTTATAGTACTTTTAAATATATAAAAAGGACACAAAGCACAGCTGCTTTGTACAAAAAAAAACCTATTGCTCTTTAGGTAAAAGTCACACCCCAAATTTATTAACAGGGCATTCCACAGGAAGTATATAAAGTGGATGACTCAGATGTCCCTCATTACAGAGAATCCAAATTTGTCAGGAGAATAGAGTCATTTGCTCTTAATGCTTGTAACAGGCAGTTCGTTAGTTTCATCTTGATACTACTGAACATACAGCCCCTGCAATTCACACATAAGAATTAAACATTCCATTAGTCAAAAAGATATTTCCAAAGGACAATCTGATGAGAGCTACAGAATATTTGTCTGAAAATGAGTTACAAAAGCGAATAAAATAAAAGCGAATAATCAGGGAAATATATATTGATATTATTAATTTAATATATGCATTACAAACAAAAAATCAATTAACAGCATTATGACTATGTAATCAAGTCAAGGGTAAAACAATTTATGTGACTTTGTGTATCTCAGTATATAGTATGAAAACAGCTACTACACATCACACTTGATGCTGTTACCTCTTATTTAAGCTTAAAATAAGACTACACTGGAAAAATTAAAAGGACATTACAGAAACTAGTATGCTCCAATAGACATCACAGTCTCAGGGCACTACAGCTTCATATATTTGTTTACCGTGAAATTTCAGGAAAGAGAAATATTTTCTGGAGGGTTCAAATCTTCACATTAGCTCACTCGACTCCGGAGCCTTTGCTGGCCTCAGGAAGCTGGCCACCAGAAGCTGGTGAGGACCACAGGCCCAGTACAGGTGAATTGGGCTGCTGCTCTGCTGCTGTAGGAGTACAGTGGGCAAGTGACCTGCAAGGAGGCTCAGGTGAACTTAACGCTTCTTTGCTGGCCTGACCTCCTCCCCAACCCTCTACCCAGATCATCTGCAAAGACCGGTGGCTCAATCCCCTGCTGAACTCTCCCAGGGAGGATGTCAGATTCATGAGAACCATGTCAGAAGTGGGGTGTGTAGACCAGGGACTGGAGAATGAGCGTTCCCTCAGGTTGGAGGTTGGGAGGCTGGGAAGCCAGGAGCAGTGTGACAACAGGTCTCCTCCAGGAAGGAAACATCCACTCACCCAAGCCCTGCAGGGCTCCCCTACACCTGTATCGAATAGGTGGGAGGTTTGAATGCTGCAAATCCTTCCCCTTTGCCATAAAGGCTGATGAGTCCACCCTCTTGCATCCAGGCTTCCGCATTCACCCACTTCTGCCACAGCCTGACACCAAGGGCTGTACTCTGGTTCCAGTGGGTTTGACCTCTGCCATCAGCATCCCACCATGCCTGGGAACATTGTCAAAGCCTGGGCTGTATGCCTAGCAGGCACACTGGGATTGCGCTGGGTCTGGTGTGGTTGGTGGGTATTCAGGCTGGGCTGGCATCCAGGTGCAAGAGAGTAGGTCAACGAGAGCAAAAGCACAAGTGTTTGCATACTGGAGGCAGCCTACCAGGAGCACAGCAGCCCAAAATGCGAGTGTGGTTGACATGGCAGCAGAGACATGTGGGTTGCAAGGCAGCTGGGATCACTTCAACACCCTGTGTAACCTGCCTGGGTACCGTGGCAGCATGAGCACAGCTGGGGTTTGGGGAGCCACATGGGACGCTGCTCTGTGTCTTGACCCAGGTCTTTGCATGAGGTGGAGCAACTTGAGGAGGAGGAGGGGGAAGAAGAGGAAGACCACTGAAATTTCAAGGAGCCCGCACAGAGAATGAGACGTCCCTCATTGCCAGCGTGTGTGCATGTCCTTTCTCCAAAGAGAAATGTGTCCCTCCACACCCCTCATTCCCCATCACTCCACAGCCACTGAAAACACACTGTGTGACTATGAAGTGACACAGAACTGGAACGACATGCTGTCCACAGGGGATTCCTTTGGCTTAGGTAATGCTCACAGTGGTTGAGAGGAACACATGTATGCAAGGTGGGGTTAACAGTTGTGCCTGCAATTCCCGTAGCAGAAGATCTAGGTGGTCTAGGGGTTCTGCACAGCTGGCCATTATATGGCATGTCAGGTTGGACCCAGGCAGTGCTGCAGGATTGGGTATAGCTTCTGGAGCTGTAGGAAAGAATGCCCCCCTTAAAGCCAAGGGTGAGGACAGGCTGTGCCACACACACAAGCTGGTTGTGAGGGCATGTGTCTTGCAGCACCATAACTCTGCAACTCTAAAATCCCAAAGCCACAGAGGCAACAAGCCAGGGAGCTTGCTGCTATCAATGTGAGAGAAAGCCTGCATCACTACAGCAGGTATCCATTTAATGTGGCGTGGCTTGCAACAGGGTGTTTGTTCTTCCACTGAACTCTATAGCCATCTTCAGCAGGACCCAGTAAAGCATGCGCAGGAAATATATGCCATGCAACCCAGGTGGGAGAGATTCCTAAATGTGCTCTTATTTTGAAAGATTTATTTTTATTATTTTTTCATTGGAAAGGCAGATATACAGAGAAGTGAGACTGAGAGGAAGATCTTTCATCTGAAGCTTCACTCCCCAAGTGAGCACAATGGCCGATGTTATACCGATCCGAAGCCAGGAGCCTCTTCCGGGTCTCCCACACGGGTGCAGAGTCCCAAAGCCTTGACTTCTTTCCCGGGCCACAGGCAGGGAGCTGGATGGGAAGATGGGATGCCGGGATTAGAACCGGAGCCCATAGGGGATCCTGGGCTTGCAAGGCGAGGACCTTAACCACTTGCGCCACCGCGCCAGGCCCTAAATGTGCTCTTAACACTATTCCCAAAAGGTCCCTTGTGGGAATATGTGGGGGACATGTCACTTTTCCTTCCAGGTAACTAGTACTTAGGACTTTTCCCTGAACGAGGCACATTTCTCAGGATATGGTTGTAGTTTCCCTTGGCACAAGGACTGGGACTGGATGCACCTTTCCCCATTGGCCCTTATTTTTACCTCATAGTTTTACTTTCTTGGTGGCACGTTGTACTCTTGATTAACAAATATTATTCTTCAGTTTGTTTGTTCCTTCATGCACAAAAATGTCTCAATCAACTTATATAAATATTGCTTTCTTACAAATTTTTGTGAAATTTTATTTCTATCATTTTCATATCTTAGCTCTAATTCATCACCTTTGTCTCAGAACAAATCAGTATGTAATGTAAGCATTATATTTAAATGTTGTACCATGATTTATGGGTTCGCTGCTGGTGGGTGCCAGGCCAGTATTGTATTCATGTGTTCCTCCACACCCCTCATTCCCCATCACTCCACAGCCACTGAGAACACACTGTGTGACTATGAAATGGCGAAGAGCTTAAACAACGTGCTGTCCACAGGGGATTCCTTTGGCTTAGGTGGTATTCACAGTGGTTGAGAGATGCACATGTATGCAAGGTGGGGTAGCATTTGTGCCTGCAATAGCAGCAGCAGAAGCTCAGGGTGGTCTTGGACCATGCACAGCTGGCCATTATGTGGCGTATCAGATTGGACCCAGGCAATGCTCCAGGATGAGTACAGCTTCTAGAGCTGTAGAGTAGAATGGCTCCCTTAAAGCCAAGGGCGCGGACAGGCTGTGCCACACACACAAGCTGGTTGTGAGGACATGTGTTTTGTGGCCACATCTCTGCAACTCTAAAATCCCAAAGCCACAGAGGCAGCAAACCAGGGAGTTTGCCGCTTTCAGTGTGAGAGGAAGCATGCATCACTGCAACGTATGTCCATCTGGTGTGGTGCCTGGCCTGCAACAGGGTGTTTGTCTTTCCAATGACCTCTATAGCCATCTTCAACAGGACCCAGTAAAGCATGCGCAGGAAAAATATGCCATGCCTCCCAGGTGGGGGGGACTCCTAAATGTGCTCTTAACACTATTCCCAAAAGGTCCCTTGTGGGAATATGTGGGGGACATGTCACGTTTCCTTCCAGGTAACTAGTGCTTGGGACTTTTCCCTGAATGAGCCACCTTTCTCAGGATATAGTTGTAGTTTCCCTTGGCACAAGGACGGGGACTGGATGCACCTTTCTCTACATTGGCCCTAATTTTATAACTCATAGTTTTACTTTCTTGGTGGCATGTTGTACTCTTAATTCACAAACATTATTCTGCAGTTTGTTCCTTCATGCAGAATAATGTTTTTCAATATTCATGTAAACCTATCTCAATCAACTTATATAAATATTGCTTTCTTACACATTTTTGTGGAATTTTGATTCTATCGTTTTCATATCTTAGCTCTAATTCATCACCTTTGTCTCAGAACAAATCAGTACTTAATGTAAGGGTTATATTTAAATGTTGTACCATGATTTATGGGTTTGCTACTGGTGGGTGCCAGCCCAGAATTGTATTCATGCTTGGAGCCCCAGTTCCAGCCACCATGTCCACACGATGATTTGTCCATGGGCCTGCCCGAGCTCCAGACATTTTCCTTCATGGTGAGTTCACCAAGTGGGTATGTTTGGAGGGCTGGTTGAACCTGGGGCCAGGGCCAGACCCCACCTGATGCCATCATGGTGTGGGGGATGGGATTAGGGCTATGGGCTAACTTGGGACCTGGGATTCAATCTTCCAGCAGCATGTTGGCTGCTGTGGGGTACCAGACCAGAATCATCTCCATGCATGGAGCCCTGATTCCAGTCTCCATGTCCACATAGTGACCTGTCTCTGGGCAGCCAGTGCACCATTTGGCACCAGGCTCTGCCTGCTGAGTGCCCAGTGGCCAGCTCTGGGGTTTGGGGCTTTGAATTGCTGCTTAGGTAGCTCCATGTTAAGCCCATTGTTCTTCTGGGATGTCAATCAATCCTAACAACTACCAACAACAGAGTAAATTTTCCTTTGAAGGTAAGGAAGAGTAATGAGTAGGTTGGAGGAGAAGGACCACATGATTTTTATAGATAGGACTGATTAACCAAACTCCTTTAAATACTGTGTAGTACTTTTAATGACTGAACAATGATGAGCACCAAACACCAGTACATGCAAAAGCTAAGGCTTGGGAGATTATGTAGCAGGACTATGATAATGGATCAGGAATAGGGTCATGTTAGACGTGGCCATGAGATTAACTAGCACACAAGAGAACCACGTCCAGTGGTAGATTCTGGGGTGGATGTATGGGACAAACCCTGTGGAAACACTAACCCTACTAGGTAGATGAAGAGTTGAAGGGGTGATGGAGTAAACTAGGTGTGAGCAAGGAGCATGCCTTCACCTAGGTAAAGCAACCAATAACAGTCTGGACTGGTCAAGGCAGCAGCACCCTAATGTGCATCCTGAATAGAGTGAGGGGTGGGCAGGACTACAACATTCACCAGCTGATACAAGGCCAAATGGAAGGCCAGACTTCGCTTGGCACTGGCCTAAAACCCAAAGGCACTTATGGGAACTGGTTCTGGGAGTGAATTATGTGGAGGAACTTGGGAAACTCCCCTGATGAGTCATAGCTACCACTGATGAACATGTGGGTCAGAACGGGGGGTTGGAAAAGCTGGGCAAAGTAGCTCCAATGGCTGGCTAATGTGTGGATTGGTAATGGGATGGAGTGGACTTGGCAGAATTGAATAAACCTTAGCCCTCAAGTGCAACTAGAAACCAGCATAGAGCATAGGTTATGCTAAGCTAGAATCTTTCACCTACTGGTCTGCGTGAGCCAGAACGCTAAGTCACAGTGTCTATGGCAGAAATCAGGACAAGAGAGAAGCTGAGCCAAGCTGTGTCAGAGCAACCACTGGCATGCATGTGATCTATGGCTGGGAACAGGCCTGGTTGTGGAGCTAAGGGGACACCCTAACTGGGTTGAGGTTCCCACCAAGGAGGATGGTGTTGGAATGCGGGCTGTGTTCAGGATATGGTTGTAGTTTCCCTAGGCACAAGGACTGGGACTGGATGCACCAAGCAGGGCTAGACTCCAACACTGTCTTGTGCTCTGGAGGACCAGGGTAGATGTGGGATGGACTGGGTCTCAAGCCCTGCTGAGCCATGTGTGAGCTGTATGTGGATATTGACAATCCCTGGCTGGGTTGAAGCATCAAACAGTAAGATCCAGTTTGGGTTGAAGAATAGTCAGTAAAAGCCACTGTTCCTGCTAAGACAGGAGGTGAACTGAGTAGTGCTGACCCATGAACCCACTGGCATGCCCAAAATCTGGCATTGGCAGGTTCTCTGATGGAGGAGTTTGGGCAACTCCTCTGGCAAGACACAGACCAGAGAGGTAAGTGCAAAATGCATGATAGGAAACAGCCCAGAACAGGCCACGCAAAGTTACCCACTGGCATACATTTGGCATGGGTCGGGGACAGACCAGCCTGAATCAGTTCATGTCATCCACTGGCAAATCCAAGCTCCAGAGTGGGGTGTGGGTAGAGCCAGGTTCAGTCACGACAAAAAAAAAAAAAAAAAAAAAAAAAAAAAAAAACAGTACACACATTAGAGAATGGCAAGGTGAGGCTGCCTGTATCGAATGTGAACACAGCGCCCAAGAAGCACGGGTGAGAACCAGGAATGGAAGGAGCAGAGGGGGCAGGAGGAATAAGAGTGTGTGTTCCCTTGCTGCACAGCTACTCCCACAGGAGAGCATGAGCTGAGAAGGAAGCAGACCAGATTAGGCAGGGCTACAACACCTGTTTGTCTCATGTGGACTAGATCAGGCAAAAGCCAGGATGGACTGATTGTTCCTACTGGTGAAAAAAAATATGAGTGGGTGAGGATTGTTTGGGCTTAGCCACAGCATCAGCTGGCAAAAGCTGGCTGGGGGCTGATTCTGTCAAGTTACACTGCAGAACCACCTGGAGAGTGCATAATCCGGGAGTGGGAGTGGCCTAGAAAGGAAATAGTGGGATCCTCCCTATTGGTTTGCCTCTACCACGGGAGGGCATGGAAACTAGGGGAGGTGTTGGGTGGCTAGACAGAAAGGCACCCAACAATATCTGTGTGGGCTAGATAGTGGAGCTAGTTAGATGGAATTAGGTTTCAATGTCCATTGACATGTATGGGAGCTGAATGGGATGTGAGACAGAATGGACTAGTCTGCTGTACATACTGGCAAATCAGGGAAGGGGACAGGCCTGGTGGTTCACTTGAACTAGGCTTCAGCTCCCACTGGTTTATGTGAGGGTTGAGTATGTGCTGGGCAGAACCAGGCTGGATTGCAACAACCATTGGTTGCAGTGGAAGTCGGGGCTGGTAACAGAACCAACCCAGCAATTGCAATCACTAGCTGAGTGGAGCGATGGACTGTGCCTGGCCCTGTACTTGCTATTAAATACAAAAATCTGGTCTGAGAACACCTCAGACAAAGTTTGTTTGTTTGGGGATATCCTCAATTGAACTGCTGGACTCAGATTCCTAACCATGAAGAAATAGAGGACAGAACAAGTCAATCAACCACTTCAGCCATGTGTTGGCAGTGAAAAACTGGGCAAACAGAGACTCTTAAGATGGACTGTGTCAATCAGTGGATTCTTCAACGATCTCATTGTACTTGGAGTGGGGAGACTGGCAGCGATTCATAACCAGTGAACTATCACCACTTGAGCAAGAATCTCAGAGCATGCTCCACATCTGGGACCTGGGTTGGTGGGAAATTGGGTTGGGCTTTTCCCTTATAACCCCCTTTTCCTCAGATTCATGAAGGAAAAAATGCAGAAATAAAAGTGTTAACCACTTTGCTGTAGCCCTTGAACATTTTTCTCTAATTAACTATGTAAAGATTTCCAAAAATATAATAATAATTGAAAAAATAAAAAAAGAAAATTAGAAATAAAATATAGAGCTGAGAGATTATTACATAATTTATGCTGTGCATGAATGAAATTGTTTCCAGGCTTCCTAACATTTTTTTCAATTTTCCTATAACATTTTTAATACATTTATATTCCCCAGGTAAAGTATTTAATAGGTTTACATTTTGGATTCTAAAAATTTAGATTTGTACTCTTGTAAGGTGGCATTTAATCTTTCATGCAATGAAAATCATGAAAAAATGTTTATGAGAAATTCTATTGTCATTGTTTTTTGAAAACCACTGAAAAAATCAGTACTATAATTAAGATTTCAAAAAAAGAAAAAAACAAAAATCAACACCTCAAGGATTTTTGTATATGCTGGTATTTAAGATATCATTGCCCATATTCAGATATCAGCACACTTTCTATTCTACCAAATTGAGGACTTGTTGGCTATCCCACCAACAGAGAATAATCCAGCCATCACAATCATGGGAATAACCTACTCCAAATGAAACCAGGGCATGGAAGGCTTACTTTTAATATCGTGTAATTAGCAAATCAATTCATATGAACTAAGACAGAGACCCTGGAAATCACTCAATAGTTAAATGTATGTAAAAATTGTGGTTCTTATCCACTATGGAATATTACAATCTCATAAAAAATGACAACTGGGGCTTGAGCAGTAAGGAAGAAGGCTAATCCTTTGACTGTAGTGCTGGCATCCCATATGCACAGCAGTCTACTCCTGGCTGCTCCGTTTCCAATGTAACTCCCTGATTTGGGCCTGAGAAACAGCAGGGTCTAGACGTAGTGCTTTAGGTCCCTGCCCCCATGTGGGAAGTCTGTAAAAAGTTCCTAATGACTGTATATTGGTATCAGTTCTGATCTGCACTGACTCTTGCATATGCTACCCTGGACAATATCAAATGTGAGGAAGAGCATCACTAATGCCTTATTTGGAGCATTTTATCACAGGGCTTCTGTTGTAGGAGCTGCACACGACAAAGAAGAACTCCAAACATCCCTGCTTCCTCTTTTCTCTCTGCTTCCAATACAAAAAGGTGTTTTGAAATACTTATTTTGAAATACTTATTCTGGTACTGATATTTGAGGAAGGGCTTAACCCATCTCTACAATGGTCTTAGTCCAAAAACTGTACAGAAAAGCACATCCCAGGCTTGGAACAAGAAATTTCATGTGAACTTGATCTATATTTCTCAATATGGAAAGAACAGGCAGTGCAAAGGAGAAATCTTTTTTTGTTGGGTGCTCCTTAAAATATTGTTACATAGATCTTCTGTCTTCCATGACTTGTCCAGATATTTCTTTTTTCACAGCTCATAGGAAATAAATGAAGAGCAAGCATCACAGTCTCAGGGCTGTTTGAACATGCAACAGAATCATAAATATCGAACTGGAGTCCCATCGTGTGGGACTAGAATTCAGACCTACACAATGCACAGCTGGGTTATTAATATTACTGGATCACAATGTCCCAATACATCCTCAAATAAGAGCTCCTGGTACATGTTAATTTTTAAGTGGTGGACAGAAGGAGGGCCTCTGTCCTCAGTATAGTGAGAACCCCGATCCTTGTGAGCTAAGGGTGAACTGCCATCGAGAACTTCATACCTCTGTGTGCCACAGGATCTTACTGGCAACCTGGCAGCAATGGAAAAGACAAGAATCTCGTTTCTCTGACAGGACGCATTCTGAGCTGGTGCTTCCTTTGAGAGCTACCTCAGGCATCATATTTATTGGCAGTAGCCTTCCAAGCAGTTGTCAGTGACTGGGTTGGTGAATCGTTCTGTTACCTGAAAGTCTCCAACACAGGCAAGACTGCTTTCAAAGAACCTTCCTTCCAAGTTGGAGGAATACCTTGACAATTTTTGGACTTATGCATAACAGTGTAGGTTCAGTCAACATGCCCTCCAGTCCTCCCTAGAGTGTATAAATGTGCTGTGGAAAATTCATTTTCCTCAAAACAGACACTTTTTCACGGTGATGTATTTCCTCAATGCTAACTAGGTGAATGGCTACACTGTCAACTGTGACTCAGCACATAAAAAGATACAACTTCAGAGCAGAAGCCAGGGATGTTGTGGATGATCATCCCTCTGCGTTCCATCAGTATGTTGTGGCTCTGCTTCATTCAGCTTCTTCTTCTTCTTTTTTTTTTTTTTTAATTTGATACCTTTGTCTTTTTTTTCCTTTTTTTTTAATTGTTAATAACATTTTATTATGTGAAGCAGTTTTCTAGGCACTGGGATTCCCCCACCCCTGCCATAACCCTCCCCCCATGGTGGATTCCTCCACCTTGTTTCATTACCACAGTTCAAGTTCAGTTGACATTCCTTCATTGCAAGCATAAACCTAGAATAGTGACGAGCATCTTATTGTCCTGATAAGATAAGCAGCTTCTTGTGGAGACCTTCTCTGGTCTGAAGGTAGCGGTAACAGAGTAAAGGCCCGGTCCATTAAAAGCCTCAAGAAAACATCAGCAACAGCATACAATGTTATGGAATTAATTGACATATTATGGAGTAAATGATATATTAAAAATAATTCAAGTTCAATTGTTCAAAACACATGGGATGAGACAGTATCAATGACAGGTTCCAAAACAAGCAAACAAACCAAAATTATTACAGGTTAAATTAAGGCATACATGTGGTATATAACCTGTTGGGATTCGCTCATTTTGCTTAGCATTATAGTATCCAGTTGGAGCCATTTAGCCACAAAGAGCTGCATTTTGATTGTTTTAATAGCATTTTGATTTTTTAAAATAGTATTCCATGGAGTAGATGAACCAAAGCTTTCTTATCCAGTCTTCTGCTGATGGACAATTCAGTTGCTTTCATGTTTTGGCAATTACTGATTGTGCTGCTATGAACATAGGGGTGCATGTTTGTTTGTCATGAAACAGGTGTTTTGGCTATATTCCTAGGAGTGCTATTGCTGGGTCATATGGTATGCAGACTTTGAGATTTTAGGTGTTCTCCAGACTGATTTCCATAAATGCTGTACTAACCTGCAGCTCCACCAGCAGTGGAGTAGGGTTCCCTTTTCCCCACATCCTCACCAACAAGTGTCATTGGTGTTCTTTTTTATATGGACCAGTCTTACTGGTGTTAGGTGGTATCTCATTGATGTCTTAATTTGCATTTCACTTATTGCCAGGGAACTGGAGCATTTTTTCATGTTTGTTTGCCATTTGGACTTGTTCCTTTGTGAAAAGTTTGCCCATTTCTCATGCCCATTTCTTGAGTGGCTTCTTTGTTTTGGTGATTTGGTTGTTTTGGAGTTCTTTATATTCTGTATATAAAGTATATTCTGGAGATTAGCCCTCCATCCCCTACATAGTGCTCAAAGATCTCCCATTCTGTGGGTTGCTTTTTTACTTTGTTGATTGTTTCCCTTGCTGCACAGAAGCTTCTTAGTTTGATGAGGACCTATTTGTGTATTTGTTTATTCTGTTCTTAACTGCTATTGCTTTTGTTGTCCTTCTTAGAAAGCCAGGACCTACTCCTAGGTCTTGCAGGGTGTTTCCTACATTTTCTTGCAAGAGTTTGAAGGTTTCTGGATGTAGTTTAGGTCTTTTATCCATGTAGATTGGATCTTAGTGTATGGTGATAGATGTGGGTCTATCCTTTTGTGTGTGCAGGCTATCAGCCAGTTCCAACAACATTTACTGAAGATGCTTTCCCACTTGCTTGTACTGGCATTGGTCTTTTTGTCAAAGATTAATTGGCTGTATCTGTGTGTTCCCTTTTGGTGCTTCTATTCTATCCCATTGATCTTCCGTCCTATCTTTGTGCCAGTACCAGGCTGTTTTGATAACCACTGCTCTATAGTATGTCCAGAGGCCCAGAACTGTGATTCCCCCTGTTAACTTCTTGCTCTTTAGGATGGTTCTAGCTATTTGTGGTTTTTTGTGTTTCCAGATGAACTTTTGAATCATAAAGACTGTTTTGAGCAATTTGATTGGAATTGCATTGAAAATATATATTGCTTTTGGTGGTATAGACATTTTAATGATATTGATTTTACCAATCCAGGAGCATGGGATGTTATTCCATCTTTTGAGGTCTTGTTTAATTTCTTTTTTGAGTAGTTTGTAGTTTTCTTCGAATAGGTCTCCTACACTTTTGGTTAGATTGATTCCCAGATTCTTCATACTTTCCTCTGATATTTTGAATGGTATCTTGCTGGTTAGATCTTTTTCCATTTTGGGGCTGTTTACGTACAATATGGTTGTTGATTTTTGTTCATTAATTTTGTACCCTGCCACTCTGCATATAAGTTCTAGCAGTTTCTGTATTGAGTCTCCTGGTTTTTCTATATACAGGATCATGTCATGTGCTTATAATGAAAGCTTGACTTCTTCGTTTTCTATTTGTATGTCTCTGATTACTTTTTCTCATTTTATGGCCTCTGCAAGTACCTCTAGGACTATTTTGAATAGCAGTGGAGATTTGGGCATCCTTGTCTTGTTCAAGATCTCAGTGGGAAGGTTTCTAGCTTTTCTCCATTCAGCATGATACTGGCGTTGGATTTTTCATCAATTGCTTTGATTATGTTGTGGATTGTTTCTTCTATGCATAACTTGGTTAACATTTTTAGCATGAAGAGGTTTTGGATTTTGTCTAAAGCTTTTTCTGCGTCTATTGATACTATCATGTGGTTCTTGTTTTTCAGTTTTTGGATGTGGTGTATCACATTTATGGATTTCTGATTGTTGAACTATCCCTGCATTCGAGGGATGAATCCTACTTGATCCGGATGAATGATCTGTCTGATGATTTTTTGAATTCTATTGGTGAGAATTTTGTTGAGGATTTTAGCATCAATGTTCATCACAGAAATAGGTCTGTAGTTTTCCTTCTCTAATGGTTCTCTATCCGGTTTGGGTATTAAGGTAATGTTGGAATCATAGCATGAATTTGGAAGGGTTGCTTCCTTTTCCATTGTTTTGAAGAGGTTGTGGAGGATTGGGGTTAGCTCTGTTCGTAATGTTTTGTATAATTCTGTAGTGAAAATGTCTGGGCCTGGGCTTTTCTTTGTTGGGAGATCCTTGATGACTGCTTCAATCTCTGCCTCAGTTATGGGTTTATTTAATTCTTCTGTTGCCTCTGAACTACGTTTTGGTAAGTGGTGCAAGTCTAAGTACATTTCCATTACGTGGTGGTCCTCAAATTCATTGGAGTTTACTTCTTTGTAGCAATTTCTAATGATTTTCTTTTTTTTTTTTTTTTTTTTTTTTTAAAGATTTATTTTTATTATTTTTTCATTGGAAAGGCGGATATACAGAGAGGAGAGACAGAGAGGAAGATCTTCCGTCCGATGATTCACTCCCCAAGTGAGCGCAACGGGCCGATACTATGCCGATCCGAAGCCAGGAGCCTCTTCCGGGTCTCCCACGTGGGTGCAGGGTCCCAAAGCTTTGGGCCGTCCTCGACTGCTTTCCCGGGCCACAGGCAGGGAGCTGGAAGGGAAGCGGGGCAGCCGGGATTAGAACCGGCGCCCATATGGGATCCCGGGCGTGCAAGGCGAGGACCTTTAACCACTTGCGCCACCGCGCCGGGCCCGACTGTTGATTTTCTTAATGATTGCAGTGTCTGTTGTTATGTTGCCTTTTTCATTTATAATGCTGTTGATTTGCTCTTGTTTTTCTTTTTTCTTTTTCTTTTCTTTTTTTTCTTTTTTTTTTTTTTTTTTTTGGTCAGTCGGTCCAGTGAAGTATCTATTATTTTATTTATCTTCTCAAAAAAACCAACTTTTTGATTTGTTGATTTTGTGTATTTTTTTTTTTATTTCTATTGGGTTATCTCCTCCCTTGTTTTGATGATTTCTTGTTTCCTGTTGTTTGTGGGGCTCTTCTGCTGCTGTTTTTCCAGATCCTGGAGGTGTGTGGTTAGTTCCTGTATTTGGCGCCTTTCGTGGGCCTTGACTTGGGCTCCAATTGTGATGAGTTTACCCCTTAGCACTGCTTTGACAGTGTCCCACAAGTTTTGGAATTTGTATCGGAGTTTTCATTGGTTTCCATAAATTTTTTATCTCATCTAATTTCTTCTCTGATCTATTGTACATTTAATAGCATATTGTTCATCTTCCAAGAGTGTCTATATTTCCTGGGGTGTTTTGCGTTGTTGATTTCAAGTTTCATTCCATGGTGGTCAGAGAGCATATGATTCTAATCTTTTGGAAGTTATTTAGATTTGCTTTGTGTCCTATTATATGGTCGATTCTGGAGAAGGTGCCATGCACCGCTGAGAAAAATGTGTAGTCTGTGTCCTTAGGATAAAAAAGTTCTATATATGTCTACTAAGTCCAGTTGTTCTATTGTTTGTGTGAGCTCTGTTGTTTCTGTGTTCAGTTTTTGTTTCGTTGATCTGTTCATTGGTGTTAGAAGTGTGTTGAGATCATGCACAAATATTGTGTGCATATCTATGTCTCCCCTTAAGTCTGTAAGTAATTGCTTCACTTAACGAGATGCGTTGGAATTTGGTGCATAAATGTTAACGATGGTGATTGCTTCTTGATGAATCATTCCTTTCATCAATATAAAATGGCCTTCCCTGTCTCTTTTGATGTTAGTTGGATTGAAGTCTATGTCGTCAGAAATTAGGACAGTTACCCTGTTGGCAACGCCTACATCGCCACGTACTTCCAGCCCTGATCGAGCGGAGGGACTAGGGTTATGACACAGACAAGACACACAAGACACACAATACACTGAGGCTCATTCTTGTGAAGTGAGGCCTTTATTCAAAGTCGAACTCTCTTATATAGTCTGCTCGGTCCCTCCCTGGATCTTCCCAATGGTTAAGCAACACCTAAGCTCCCCCAAGGACATGCAACAAGGGGAAGCAGGAAGGAGGGAAATTGCACTCAAGCCAGGGGCTAAATGTATCAGGCCATGATTGTCCTTCCTGTTACACCTTTGAGAAACAGCTGAGCTGTGGAGTTAACCCTTGGGAGACCGGGGCCTACATTACCCCAGCTTTTTTTTTTTTTTTCTCGTCCATTAGCATGAACTATCTTTTTCCATCCCTTCACTTTCAGTTAGCTCGCATCTTTTCTGATTAGATGTGTTTCTTGTAGGCAAAAGATAGTTGTGTCTTGTTTGATGATCCATTCCGTTAATCTCTGTCTTTGGTTGGTGAGTTTAGACCATTTGTGTTAAGAGTTAAAACTGAGAGGTTGCGATTTTGCCCTGCCATGTGATTTTGTTTTGTGTGTGTTGTTATCTGTGTAATTGCCCTTCCTTGTGTGGGCTTTAGTTTGGAGACCTTCCTGTTTGCCATCTTTTTTTATGGCTTGCCTCCTTTTTCTGGAATTAGCGCATTTCTGAGGAGATTTTGCAGAGCTGGTTTTGTGTTGACATATTCTTCTAGTGTTTCTTTGCTATGGAAGTATCTGATTTTGTCTTCATATACAAATGAGATCTTTGCTGGGTAGATTATTCTTGGTTGACAGTTGTTTTGCTTCAGGATTTGGAAAATCTTTGTCCATTCTCTCCTTGCTTGTAGAGTCTCTTCAGAGAAGTCAACTGTGATTCTGAATGGTTTTCCCCTAAATGTGATTTTTTCTCTGCTTCGTACTTGTCTCAGGATTCTTTCTTTGTCTTCATTGGAGTAGAACTTGAACACCATGTTCTGGGTGAAGATCTCTTTGGATCATGTCTGTTGGAATTTCTCTGTCCATCCTGTATGCGGGGTGGATTCGTGTTCCAAGTGTTTTGGAAGTTTTTCTGTATAATTTCATCGAGCACTATTTGCATTCCTGACTCTCTTTCCACTGCTTGGGGAAGGCCTATGATCCAAATATTGATTTTCTGAGGTGATCTTTCATTTCCTGTATCATTTTATTAGCTTTGCTGAGGTTTGTCTCCAGCTGTTTAACGAGCTGGGTATCTTCACTATGTGTGTCTTCTGTTTCAGAGATCCTTTCTTCTGCTGTATTTATTCTGTTGGTCATATTTTCAACCTTGGTTTTCAATTCATGAATTTTGTTTTTGACTTGTATTTGTGTGACTATGTGGTTCTTGAAGTCTTCCCACTTCTCATTGTCTCTGATGAGTTTTATCATTAATTTTTAAAATTCCTTGTCTGGTAAAGCTTCCATGACTTCATCTCACCTCTCCGAAATAGATATTGTCTTTTGGTCTTTTTTTGGTGGGGTGCTCACTCTCTCATCTGAGTCATTGCTTTTTCTGTTGCTTTTCCCCATTGTGTTTTTTTTTTTTTTTTTCATGTTCTGAGCGGGTTGTTGTGTTCCCTGCTTATTCTCTCTAGATTCCTTCCAAGTTGTGTGATCCTTCTTGGTTGCTCAGTGTTCAGGGACACTTTAAGCACTCTTCCCTCCAGGTTTCTAGTCTGCTGCTCCTCCCTCAGCTATCTTTTGTCCCTCTTTTACCACATCCTACTGCATGCCTGCCCTTCTCGTTCTGCCTTCTGTTTCCTCGGTTAGGTATTGTCTTATGTGTGCCAACAGGGATAGAGTGTGGATGAGAGACTTTGTAGCCTTGGGCTTCTTGTCTTTGCCCTGGGCAGATAGAGAGCGTGCGGTTCCATACCCTGCTACACTCTCACAAATGTGCTCCCCTGTTGGGAAACACGCTGCTGTGGCCCACTTGCCTGTACCTCTGCCCAGGTCGAGACTGTGTTGAGCCATGCCCCGCCTGTTGGGGTTGGAGCTGAGCACAGCAGGGGGTTCTGCCCCAGTCTCCAGCCACCTGCTGCTCTTTCTGACCCTGAGTTGGGTCAGAAGGCTCTGTGGGGCAGGCCCTAGTGTGAGGTTACTCTACCTGTTACACTTTCTCAAAGGCGCTGTCCCACTGTGAGACACACTGTCGTATCCTTGCAAGCCTGCTAGCCTGTGTCCCTGACCGGGTCAGCTAGCTGTGTGGAGCAGTGCCGCCCTTCCTCTGGAGTTGGTGCTGAGCACAGCAGGGGGTTCCACTGGAGCTTCCAGCTGCCTGTGGCCCAGAATTTGCAGGCCTGACCTGGTTTGGGAAAGCTTGGTTGTGCCCAAGCCTAGTAAGGGTCTCCGTTGCACTCTTTGAAAGGTGCTGTCCCACAGTGAGACACACTGTCTTGTTCCTGCTAGCCCGCACCTCTCTCCGGATCAGTAGATTCTGTTGAGTTGTGCTCCACTTCTGGGGTTGGAGCTGAGCACAGCAGGGGATTCCACCTGAGCCTCCAGCTGCCCACTTGTGGCTTGGAATTTGCAGCCCGAAGCTGGGTTAGAAAAGCTGGGCTTCACAGGAGCTTCCAGCTACCTGCAGCTTGGAATCCACAGCCAGAGCTGGGCTAGAAAAGCTTGGCGTGCCAGCCTAGTGAGGCTTCCTGTTGCACTCACTCAGATGTGCTCCCCAGTTGGAAGGTGTGCCGCTTGGTCCCTGCTAGCCTGCACCTCTGTCTGGGTTGGCTGACTCTGCAGTGTAGTGCCCCACCTCTGGGGCTCAGGCCGCCAAGCACAGCAGGGAATTCCAAAGCTAATCCACAGTTTGGAGCCGCCAAATTTCTGTGACCCAGCAACAGAGAGTGGCTCCAGGCCCCTCTGCACTCTCTCAATGGTGCTGACCTGCTGGTGGGAGTTCTGCTGGGACCTCCTCCCCTGCTTGTCCTCAACCTTGGCAGGGGTTGATGGCCCCTATGTTCAAACCAGTAGCAACCCTTAGGGTTTCCAGGACTCTAGTTGTCTGTGGCTCCCGCTGGTGTGGGAACTTGTTTTTGCAGCTGCCCTTGTCTTCCATGGATCAGCAGAGACTGCGCTGACCTTCCACATGCCTGGGACCACAACTCACCAAGTCTTGTGTGGAGTGTTGCCTTTCCTTTCTTTCTTTTTCTGACTGTCCCTCCAAGCTGTGTTGGTCTTCTAACTTTGGTGAAGTCTAGTGACCTTCCCACTCCTCTCCCTGCAATTCTGTGTCTCCTGGTTTGTTCCTCTGCTGGATCAGTCCTCCTCTCTTTGTGCTCCACCTTATACCAGCTCTTCAAGTTTGGCCATCTTTTTCCTTATCCGGTTTCAGTTTCTGCAGCAGCCTCTGCTTCAGTCTCTCATGGGCCCTGGTCAATGGATGTCTCCCAGAGCACACTTGTAACTGGAGTGTCCTTGACCCAAATGCCGGTGGGGCCTGCTGGTTCTCATGCCGCCTTTTCTGATGTGCAACACAGACTGCTAGGAGCTCCTGCTCCTCCCCTCCTCCTCCTCTGCTCACCTCCCTCCAGCACGCTCCTCCCACCTCCTGCTCAGCCACTACCCCAGCACCTTCAAAGTACACAGCAGCCATGTTTATATTGCTGCTGCCCAGCAGGGCCGCACTCTCTCCCTCAGCTCACAGGCCTCCCTTTTCTGGGGGGCAGGCCTCCTCAGAATGGACACGGAGCCCTTTCCCCAGGAAAGGACATAAACTGCCTGGCACCTGACAGCAGCAGTAACTGCACAGGCCCTGGTGACTTTCCCGTGAGGAGGCTCCATGTAGGGCCTCTTTCCTAAAGCCCCTCTTGGTCCTTCTACCTGTCCCACACCACAGCCATATTCCACCTCAGTAGACCCTGGGCCCAGGTCCACAGAGGCTGCCACGCTAAACAGAGCATGTGGGGAATGTCCCAATTTCTCCCTGCCTGAATACTGCCCTGGTCATCCCAGGGCCCCGCACTGTCTCCTGGAAGTGGCGATGTGCCAACAAAAGTGCATGAGCAGAGATCTCGGCATTGACAATGAGTGGGGAGACACAGTGCGTGAAGTGGACCCCAACCCGTCCCCACGTGCTGAGCCCTCCCGAGAATTCCAGTGTGTGTGCAGGAAAGCAATTGTTCAACCTGAGCATGGCCCCAGGCTCCCCGTGCAAGGGAGGGGAGCCTTTGCGGGGTGTGCCCAGCTCAGCCTTGCACTAGGGATGCAGGCTGCGGGTGAAAGGGATAGACAGCAGCCCTCCTGTCCTACACGCGGCTGCCTGGGTTCAGCCCTGCTGCTGGACCAAGTTTCTGGTGCACACATGCTGAAGCAGCCATTGTGGGTCAGCCAGAAGAAAAGCATGTGGAAGGACACGTGCCCAGAGTGGACTAATAAATGATTGCTCTGGTAGTGGGTCCTGGGTGGCTTTGGTGGGCTCCCTGCCCTTCAATGTCTACCTTCCAGGCATGATCCTCACATTGCAGGCAACTAAATGTTAGCACTGTTGAGAAGCTCAAGGCTTTCAGTGATGGCTTGCGCTGCCCTGATGTTGAAGGAACCCTAGTTGGCCTGCACTGTGCATGTCACAGTGTGGGTTCACAACAAGTTAAAAGTGTGAAAATATCCAGGATTGTTTTTCTGTTAAAGCCTGTGTGATTGTAAGAAAGAAATATAAATAAATAAATAAATAAATACCACTGCCAGCAACAACTAGTGGCCTGAACTGTTTTAAAATGTGATTAAAAGACATTTTACATTGACCAAGTGTCACAATAAATTTTCTTTATACATATCGTATTTTATTCCTCGGACTGTGTAGATTCATCTTCTAAAGGCATAGCTACACACAGTGAGAGTGAACAAAACACAGAAGGTCTGTCACACGCACACTCAGAAATGGATCTGGATAAGACAGCCTCCACAATGTTTAGCTTGTTCCTGGTTGGCTTTCCAAATGGCGGTCGAGATGCTGGCAGAATTGGGGTGTCTGGAGTTATAGCTGGGCCTTTCACTTGGATGGTAGGGTTCTAAGTACTGTGCTCCTAGAGTTTGCCCACAGGAGTGAGCAGACAGCTATATGGTATTGAAAGTCATGTCTTCCCCAAGACTCCCAGGGAATGCTTGTGACTGAACCCAAATAGCAGCCACATTGTGATTCTTGTATTCAAGGAATTTCTCCTTCCTGCATTACTTGATAAACATCCAGGGTTTCAAATGATAGGTGTCAATATAGAGGTGTCAATGACATGGAGAGCAGCTTAGCACAGACCTTGGGTTGGATGAAACCTCTTGATGACCTGTAAAATATGTGGTGTGCTCTATGTTCTTCAGCACATAGATATACTTTCCAGGCTTATAAAAAAGCAGTAGTGAAGCAACTCACTATGGATTAGCTTGAAGTGACATCAGGTCTTTCAAATGCAGAGTAATGCATACTCTCTATTTCCTCCCTCACTCCCTTTCTCCCTCTCTCCTCCCTCCCTTCCTTCCTTGTCCCTTCCTTCCTTCCTCTCCCTCCCTGACTCTCCCATTCTTTCTCCCTTCCTTCCTTCCTTCCTTCCTTCCTTCCTTCCTTCCTTCCTTCCTTCCTTCCTTCCTTCCTTCCTTCCTTCCTTCCTTCCTTCCTCTCTTTCTGTCCTTCCTTCCTTTTCTCTCTACCTCCTTTCCTTCCCTCCCTCCTTCCTCCCCCCCTTCTCTTTCTCACTTTCTGCCTACCAACTATTGGTTGTTACTGGAACTGTGAGAGCTGCTCCTGGAATGTGGGTGGGAAACAGGAGCTGGCTAATTCTTCTGCACTGAATAATGGGCTGAAAATGGAATCATGACAGAGGAACATGTGGCAATGAAAAAGGTTCCTATGGTGGGCAGACATGAGGACCAGTGATGAAATTTGCCTCTTTAGGTTTTCCCACTTAGAGCATCATGTCCTCTGCACACATGAATTTTGGACTTCATCTTTTTCTCTATTGAGCCAGCTAATTCTTTCTTTCTCCTCCTGGTAAGCGTGGCAGAAGTTGATATGCTTGGCTTGTTTCAGATCTTGGAAGAAGTTCGGCTTTTGACAACATAATTTGATATGGCTGTTGACTTTGATATATATATCCTTTATACTTTTGCGAAGAGTTTTTCTATACTTAATTGGTAATGTTTTTTCTGATGGTGTGTTTTTTGAACCCAAATATTTGTCTGAGTATTTTTAATGGTCTTACAGTTTATTCTTCATCCTGTAGATACTATTCTTATATTCCTTGATTTACATATGCTGATATGTATTGCATTCACTGGATGAATTTGATAGATTAATATGTATGACTATTATATCTTTACATTTCACCTATCTTTAATTATTGTTTGCTTCATACTGTTTTGTGATTTGTTGATTGCAGTTATGCATTGGTTTTCTTATTCCTTTTGTTGTGTCTTGTAACTTGATATGCTGTGCTATTATCTTTATTCATTATTCATTTCTAGGTTTCTTTTAATTTTACCATTGACCCATTGTTCATTCAATAATGTGTTGTTGAGTCTCCATTTTATGGCATAATTCCAGAGTTTCATGAGTTGTTGATTTGTTTTAGAGATTCATTGTATGATTCTAGCTATTACACCTTGAGGTCTGACTGACCCAGAGTACACATTAACTCTGTTACCTCTTGCTTGATTTTTTGTGTAGTTGACATGGCCATTTTCTAAGTTGGAATGTAGCTATCAGCCATTATTATTGTAGTGAAAACTTCTTTCCCTTTATGTCCATTAACAATCACGTTCAATTAGCATGTAGCATTGTGAATATATATACGCATTTATTATAGGTTCTTCTCCATACTGAATTATTTCACTGTTCATTGTGATACACTTTGTCATCTCTTTTAATATATATATAATATACATATATTTATTTTATGTAATATATGATCATATATTATATATTTAATTTTGTTTATAAAATTCGTATTTATTTTATTTGTATATATTATATAATATATATCATTATATCTATATTTATTTTATATATGTGTGACAGAATCTATTGTGTGTGATATCAGTATACATAAAGCTTCTCATTTGTGTTGTCGCTGGCATGGTATTTCTCACCCATCACCTCACTCTGTCTAGTTTTTTTTTTTTTTTTTTTTTTTTTTTGGTGAGTTGTTTTGTTTTTGGGAGGAAATAGTTATGTCCTGTTGTTTGGTATGTTTAGCAACTATTTATCTTCTAACGAGCCATTGGAGCATTTGCCTGTGGAATTATTAAGTTAACAACCTGATGTTGCAAGGTTTTCATAAATGTTTTCATGGTCTATTTGTCCATTTACCTTGCATGTTTTAAAGTTTTAGTGATTTTTATTGGAAAGTCAGATATACAGAGAGGAGGAGAGGCAGAGAGGAAGCTCTTTCTTCTGCTGACTCACTCCTGCAAATGGCTGCAAGTGCCATAGCTTCCCTGATCATGGGCCAAGACCTTTGAGCTTCTTCCAGGTCACACGTGGGTGCATGGTGCTAGGACTTGGGTTGTCCTCGACTGCTTTCACAGACCTTAAAAAGGGAGCTGGATGGGAAGCAGGATCACTGGGACAGGCACCAGAACTGGTGACCAGATAGAATCCCAGAACTCGCTAGGTGAGAACTTTAATGGCAAGGCTACCATGCCGGGCCCTCCTCTGTATTTTTATTGTTGAGTTTTCCCTTTAACTGTCTTCAACTGTGGTTAGTGCAAATCTCCCCTGTTGAGGTAGGACTTCAAAAACCATCTTTTGTACCTGAATGAATAGTGGTAAAGTCTTCAAAATATCATTCTGCAATTCTGTTTGCTTTTGCTTGTTTGTTTGCTTGTTTGTCTTCATTTACATGGGACAGTATTTGGGGATGCAGATTTGTTATTTCTTTCTTTGAGGCCTGAAGTATCTATCTACATCTCTCCTGGCATTAAGAGTTTCTAATGAGAAGTTAGACATTAGTGTATGGGAACACCTAAGAAAGTAATCCAGCATTTCTCTCATAACAGGTTAGGATCATATCCATTTATTCTTGACAGTTTGACTAAAGCATGTCACATTATAGTGTTTGTTTCTAGTTAGGTTGATCATGAGTCCTGTATATTTCTACTTTGATGTCACTTTCATTTTACTCAAAAGGGACATTTTCTACTGTTAGTTAGCTCAATAGGCCTTCTAATACTTTCTTTCAGCACCTTCACAAGATCCTAAATTATAAAGGTCTGATTGCTTTGTATATACCCATGCATCTCCCAGACAGTTGCCAGTTTCATATTTAAACATAGCTTTTTAATTTGCCTTTTGGCAAACTGAGATAGTCTTATGGCAAATTGGAATGTTTATTTTTAGCCTTCTTGGGCAGGAACTCAGCAGATCAAGCAAGTCAGAGATGATAGTGGCATTGGGCCATGCTGCACAGCATATGATTTAAAACCAAATCTAAGTTTCTACCTTGCACGAATGAAAGATGTTAGAGCAACTTCCTGGAGCTGCAATGGTGACTCAACAGGCAAATCCTCCAGGTGCTGCACTGGAAACCCATGTGGGCATCTGTTGAACAACTGCTGCCTCATTTCTGATCCAGCTCACTGATTATGAGCTGATAAAGCAGCCAAGGTTTGCTCAATCCTTTTACATTTGCATCCATGTAGGAGATCTAGAAGAATGTCTTGGCTCTTTCCAGCTGCAGCCAGTCATTTGGGGATCAAACCAGTGTGTAGAAGATTCATATTTCACAAAGCAAGTTCCATTAGCAGACTCAGTTGAGGAGAACAATGTCATATCCAGGTATCTTTGGTATTTGAATCACGATAAAATGTCATCCAAATCAAGTTGTCTGTATTGCTACATATTGTATCTTATTTAGAGAACATGCAAGTTATTTGAAAAAAAAAGTCTATGGCATATTAATTAATTACTAGTGACTCACCTGAAAGCTTCAATTATAACTTAAAATCAGTCGTGTTATCTCTGCTCATCTGCAGATATGTGAAACATGTAGTTGATCAAAAAATCAAAACAGAAAAAGCTCATGCAACAATTCTGAAGGGGAATAAATTTTCTGTCCTTTCAATAGTTTTGGGAGTTTAAATACTGCTGTCTTTAGTGTAGCTTCCACTTATTTATTCCTCTCATCACTTGAAGGTCAAAGCTGAAAATACCTACATAGCTATATCTGCAGCTTATCTTTGTGGTTTAATTGTTATTTGTTACTGGATTCACTGATTCTTCTGGAATCCAATGTATATTTTCCTTAGTAGGAAATCATTTCACTTAACTTTGGAAAGACTTTCCATTACTTGATATGTTGTTACTTATCCAGATTAGAAACCCCCAGCTGATATTTCTTCAGTCTTTATAGACAATAAATCTTGATACAGTATGTATGCACGCACATATATATAATCATACATATATTCATACAGATATATTTTATATATACCAATGTATATATATTCACATATATGTATATATGTGTGTATATATATAAATACATGTTTATATGAATTTCTAATTGCTCATAGAGTTCATGGATCCATAGTTGAAATAAATCACAGGTTCTGATGAGACAAGTCATGATATGTTCTCCACTGTTGTACTAAAGAGAAGACTGCATTTTCTCTTTCTCAGAGAAATTAGTAAGAACTTACTGCTAAGAAGACATTTCAACTTTGCCAAATGTATCCTCATTTTACAAATGTGTATTTGCTAGGATGATGTGGAAGCTGAGAGAGCAAATGTGATGGAGAAGGAGACCACCGCCACCATTCACCTGAAACAATGTTTTCCCCTGTATTGGAACCGTATATTATATTTGCACAACAACAGTCACAAGTCCAGCGTTGTACTATTGAGACTTATTCTGACATTGTAAGCACATAGTATGCAGAACACTTTGATATGTAGCCCAGCATTCTAGTATATAATTAATGGTTTCATTGAGAGTCCATCTTTGATTCAGAAGTAGAGATGCATACTGTAATGCAACTCCGAATCATGGGGTACTTGCCTTCATTACACAGATCCTCCAGATAAATATGTGTATCTAAATGCTTGCCCATAAATCTATTGACCCTGTAATTTGCAGAAAGGTTTCCTTATATTGGAGAAATCATATGACATTTATGCTTCTGGGACTGGATTATTTCACTGATCATAACGCAATCCATTTGGTACCATTTTGCTGCAAATGTCCAAAATTCATTCATTCACTCTAATGGCTGAGTAGTATTCCAGAGAGCAGATATATCACAGTATCATTATGTACTCTTCTTTTCATGGGCATTTGTGTTGTTTCTGTGTCTTTCATGTTGTGGATTGTACTGCTGCAAATTTCTCATATGCAGCAGTTTTCTTGATCACATGGCTTCAGACAGTATTTAGTTCAGTTTTCATTTTATTGCCTTTTATGATATTGACTATTTCAAATCATCAATGTACTTGATTTTTTTCACTTTTCTGACTTCTCTTACTTTTTTAATAATCTGAGGTGTTCATTCCACTAATTGCACATCTTTGGAGGAATTTATTAGTGTATTTGAATTTTCTGAAACAACAGTGCTATTTTATTTTTTCTTTATTTAATTATTTTTTATTGTATTTTTGACAATCTTTACAGAGCTAATTAGGGTAAAAAGAGCTGAAAAAGTGAGTAAAACTATTATTTCCATATTGATTGTTTCCTTCATGTATCTGAGGTAAACAGAGTTTTAAGGGAGAAGCCCCATGCGGTTTCCCACCCACCCCAGGTCCCAGATGTGGAGCATGCTCTGAGATTCTTGCTTGAGTGGTTGTGATAGTTCACTGGTTATGAATCACTGCCAATCTCACCACTCCAAGCACGTTGAGGTCCTCGAAGAATCCACTGATTGACACAATCCATCTTAGAGTCTCTGTTTGCCCAATATTTTGCTACCAACGAATAGCTGAGGTAGTTGATTGACTTGTTGTAGCTTCTGTCTTTTCTTGGTTAAGGTTCCCAGTTCAGCAGTTCCATTGGGGAGATCTCAAAAACAACTTTGAGGTGTTCCCAGGTTCTTTTATGCACTAGCAAGTACAGGGCCTGGTACAGTCCATCACCCCATTCAGCTGGTGGTTGCAATTGCTGGGTTGGTTCTGTTACCAGCCCCAACTTCCACTGGAACCAATGGTTGTTGCAATCCAGCCTGGTTCTGCCCAGCACATACCCAGCCCTGACATTAACCAGTGGGAGCTGCAGCCCCGTTGGAGCGACCCACAATAACTCCACCAGGCCTGCCGCCTACCCTGGTATGCCAGAATGTGTAGCAGACTAGTCCAGTCTGCCCCACATCCCATTTGGCTCTGATAAATGTCAATGGGTATTAAGGTTTAGGTCCATCTAACAAGCTCCACTATGCAGTCCACACAGATGATGTTGGGTGTCTCTCTGTCTAGCTACCCCAGCCCTTGTCCTAGTTTTCATTTCCTCCTGTGGAAGTTTTAACTCAAGAGGGAGGATCCCTCTATTTTCTTTCTAGGCCTCACGTATTCCTGGATTATGCACTCTCTGGGTGGTTCTGTGGTTTGGCTTGACAGAATTATCCCCCAGCTTCTGACAGCTGATGCTGTGGCCAAGCCCAAACATCCCTCACCCACTCTGATTTTGTTTGCACCAGTAGAAATAATCTGCCCATACTGGCTTTTCCCTGATCTGTTCCACATGAGGCACACAGGTGTTGTAGCCTTATTGAGTCAGGTCTGTGCCCTTCCCATCTCATGCTCTGCAGAAGGAGTGGCTGTGCAGCAAGGGAAACACCCCCTAAGTTCCCCCTGCTGGCTCCGCCCCTTCCCTTCCTGGTTCTCACGCTTGCGGGATGGGCACTGCAGTCACATCTGATATAGGCAACCTCACGTTGGTATTCCGTATTGTGCACTGGTCTTGGTCGCGACCGAACCTCGCTCAACTCACACTGTTCTGTTGCCTGGATTTGCCAGTGGATGACGTGGACAGATTCAACCTGGTCTGTCCCCGACCCATGCCAATTGTATGCCAGTGGGTAACTTTCCATGGCCTGTTCTGGGCTGTTTCCTATCATGTTTCTTGCTCTTACCTGCCGGGCCTGTGTCCTGCCAGAGGAGTTGCCAAGGATCCTCCATCAGAACCTCTCCCAGTGCCAGGTTTTAAGCTTACCAGTGGGTCCATGAGCCAGCCCTATTCAGTCTACCTCCTGTCCCAGCAGGAACAGTGGCTTTTGCTGACTGGCCTTTGACCCAAACTGGTCCTTGCTATAGGATGTTTCAACCCAGCCATGGTTTGTCCATACCCACATATGGCTCACAAATGGCTCAGGAGGTGTTTGAGATCTTGCCTAATCCATTGCACATCCATCCCAATCCTCCAGGACACCAGAAGGTGTTGGTGTCAGGCCCCGCTTGGTGCATCCAATTCCAGTCCACACTTGTGCCAAGGGAGACTATAACCGTATCCTGATCAGAATGCAGCCCCCATTCCATCCCATGAGCTCCCTGTTGGGAACCTCAACCCAGTTAGTGTGTTCCCTTTGCTCCCCAACTGGGCCTGTTCCCAGCCATAGATGGCATGCATGCCAGTGGTTGCTCTGACTCAGCATGGCTCTGTCCCCAACCTGCCCAGCCTCTGCCTTAGACACTGTGGCTTGGCGTCCCTGGCTCACGCAGAGCAGTAGGTGCAAGATCCTAACTCGGCTTGACCTGTGCTTCCTCCTGGTCTCTAATTTCACTTGTGGGCTAAGCTTTGCTCAGTAATGCCCGGTATACCCTATTCCAATAGCAATTGACACAGTACGCAGCTGTTGGAGCTACTTTGCCCCGCTTGTCTGAACCCCCAGGTCTGCACCACATATTCACCAGCAGGAACTATGACTCGCCAGGGGAGTTTCTCAAGTTCGTCAATTTGATCCACTCCCAGACCCATTTCTCATATGTGCTGTTGGGTTTTATGCCAGTGCCCAGTGAAGTCTAGCCTTCCATTTGGTCTTGTATGAACTGGTGAATGTTGCAGCCCAGCCCAACCCACATCACATTCAGGATGCACATTCGGGTGCTGCTGCCCTGACCAGTCCAGACTGTTGCCGGTTGCTTTACCTGTGAGTGATGGCATGCTCCCGGGTCACATCTACCTCACTCCATCACCATCCCAGTTCTCGAGCTAACTAGTGGGGATAGAACTTGCACAGGGTTTGGCCCACATGTTCCCCACAGAATCTACCCCCAGATCCGGTTCTCAAATGCTAGTGTTATCGTGGTCATGCATGATGTGACCCATTTCTTGAAACATCATCATGTCAGGTATAGGATATAGTCTTGTTGGACAAGCTCCGAGCCCTAGCTTTTGCAAAGGTTGGTGTTTGGTGGTAAGCATTGTCATTGGGAATCTTTAGGATAGATTCATATACCATAAGCAAAGTGGGCTCCAATGGGAGCTACCTAACCAGTGATTGAAAGAACCAAAACCTCAGAGTTACCTGGCATTGCGGTCAGCAGGCAGAGCCTAGTGCCAAATGGCTCGCTCCTCGCCGGGGGACAGCTGACCACATGCATGTTGTGGCTGGCATTCTGGGATCCGGGCATGAGACACCTGGCCTGAGACCCACAGCAGTTGGGAGGCTGCTAGAAGTTTAAACCCCAAAGCCCAAGGTTGCACCCTTCCCAATCCCATCCACCACTCAATGAGAGTTACAGTGGGTATCCCCAGATCCCTGGCCCAAAGCCCACCCAGTCCCAGAGACTTCCCCTTCAGTGTACTCATTTGTGTCTTAACAGATTTGATACACCATAAATCAGATATTGTGTAGAATCATATTCAAATTTCCTTTTGGACTTAACATATTTCCCTTTAAATGTTCTTAGTAATCTACTGTAATGTGTATGTTGTTTAATCATTAATAGCCTGCACTTATACTGTTTGATAATTTGTTAAACTCCATCTGTTTGTCAGCACAATTTCACCCAAGCAAGATATGGATTCTTTTCTAACACAGAGACTTAATCCTATATGTTTTCATTAATCCTAAAGTAATCCTTTCTAAATGTTTTCAGGTATTTCTGTGAATCGTCTCCACAGTTTTCTCTCAAGTCTTGTAGTTGTTGTGATGCGGACAGGATCTGTGTGCTTTTCTGTGACACCTTTCCTGTGTTCTGGGTTGATCTTATTGGCTCTACAATCTCCCTGTGCTCTGTAACCCTCCTCTGTGCATCTGGAATAACTATACCCTTAGGGGAGGGTCACAGCAATGTCACCCGGATAAAGGAGATCTGCCTTACACTGCAGGGAATAGGGATCCCCAAGTGGCACCCATGTTCTGCACATCGTGTCTCCTCTATAGGATGCAGGAAAAAAAAAAAAAAAAACTAGCATAAGAATAGTTTCAATGATGAATGTTCTCACCACATACTCCTACCTCAGAGTCAGGCTGACCCACTTTGTGGCGCAATTCCTATATCCTCAGGTGCTAAACCACATAGATAAACTGTGTACTCCTGAATACATGCACATATCCTTCCATGATGCCCACACATTTGAAATCATGAAATGTGAATGGAAACACAACCGTGAAAACAAGTTCTCTAGATATTGGGGTGATGAAATTATTTAAAAAAAAGGATTAACTAAACTCTTTCTCCTATTTACAATATCTATCATAGCAAAATTGCACAGCAATAGGAATAAACCATGATAAATCACTAAGTTATTATTTGCTATATTGGTAAAGCCTAAACTAGTCACAATTGCTATTGGGAGGTCATTAAAGAGACACTTCATATTTCTGAAATTATATCCAGCATTGTGCAAACCATCTCACCCATATGCATTTATCTAAAAAGCAAAATATATGTACCTCCATGTACACAGCAGACCAAGTATAACAGCTAATATTGGCTTCAAATCATATGCATTCCAAAACAGAATGTAATTGGAAGAGCTCTGTCTTCATTCTCTTTCACAAGTGACCATCTTTCATAAGATACTTGGTGGGGTAACATATGCTCACTGGTTCTAATCCCTGCAGCCCTGCTTTGATATAGATTCCTATTTGTGGTCTAGGAAAGCAGTCAAGGATGGCCGAAGACCTTGGGCCCTACACCTGCATGGGAGAACTGGAAGAGCTCCTGGGTCCTGATCAGCACAGCACTGGCCATTTTGGTCACATGAGGAATGAACCATCAGATGGAAGATATTTTTTCTCTGTTTCTCCTCCTCTCTATATATCTGCCTATCCAATAAAACTAAATAAATCTTATATAAATAAAAAATGCACACACCTACGGCAACAAGGTGAAGGAATCCACCATGGAGGGAGGGTACAGGGAGGGTTTGGGGCAATCCCAGTGCCTGTGAAACTGTGTTACATACTGCAATGGTTGTATGTTAATGTCCGGAGCTTGTGAATGTTACCATGTGGGCCAATGTAAGTTGGCAAATTGTGTGGTAGAAGAGTGTGTGGTGCAGAAATTTGCTTTCACTGACATATGCAGATGTCCAATATGCAATGCAATTAATAAAAAAAAACACACACCTTATCAACAACAAGAAGCACTTAAAGTAGGTGATCTAGGAATTTAAGGACTATGTCACACTGTAAATTGATCAAATGAAAGCTGAATTATCAGAAATTAATAGTGGAGTGGGGCAAAATAAAGGTACAGTGGAGAGTCTCCAAAATAGAATGAAGCATTCTGAAGAAAGAATCTCCAAATTAGAAGATTTTCCTGTCATCAGGGGAAGACAAAAGAAAAACACAAACAACAACAAAAATAAGCTGGAAGCAGAGTTGGATCAGCAAAACCTACATATATTCAAAAATTTAAAAACACTATTAAAAGAGCAAATATAAGAATAAAGGTAATCCAAGATGGTGCAGAAAGAGAAGCTATTTTTACAAATATATTTAATGAGATAATAGGGGAATTCCTAGAACTAGGAATTATTCAGGAGTGGTACAGAACACCCAACATTGTTCACCCAGTCTGATCTCCCGCATGACACATGATTATCAAGCTCTTTTCACTCAAACATGAGAGAAAAATACTTATATGTGCACATGAAAAAGAAAATCAACTGTCATTTAAAGGAATGCCAATTAAATTCACAGGAGACCTCTTATAGGAAACTCTATAATCCAGAAGAGAATGGAGCAATGTTTTCCACATTCTAAAAGCAAAAACTTGTTGGCCCAGGATAATGTACCCAGGAAAACTTCCTATGTCTTTGAAAACAAAATAAAACTCTTTGACAGCAAATTAAAATGAAAAGAATATGCCTCTTCCAAATCTGCCCTACAAATGATACTTAAAAAAACGATACTTGACAGAGAAAATAACAGTACCAACCAAAACCAAAGGCAAACGTGAAGAACATTCCAGTAATATAACAACAGAAGACTAAGTCAATGAATAATTCACAGCTAAAGTGACAGACAAAATTAGAATCCATTCATATCAACCCTGAATGTAAAAGTCTTAAGCTCATTAAACAAATATCATAGATTAGTAAGCTGGGTTAAAAAACCCATCTCTTTGTTCCCTATAGGAGACATTTCACCAGCAAAAATCAGCAGAAACTATAATTCATGGATTTTTTGGTTCGTTTCACCTCTTCAAAATACATTTTTCTGATTAAATAATTCAGTAACTCATAATTCATATAGTAGCATCACTTTCATCAAGAAGGGTCTTAATTTCATGTCTTCAGCGATACATCAGTCATTAAGTAGCATGCTATTTAACATTATGCTGTTAATTCTTTTTTCTTCCTGTTGTTGATTTTGCATTGTGGCTTATCTTTTAAGTGTATGTATAGTAACTGTTTAATGGAGAACATCATACCCAAATATGAGGATACAATGCGATATGCATCTCTACTTCCAGACAAAGATGGATTCCCAATGAAACTGTTTACTATATCTTGACAATAGGATGCCACACTCTCTGCCATTGTCCAGGCATGCAATGAGGGACGTATGACTGTGTATGAAGAACTATACTATGGTAACTATAAAGGAAAACTCAGTGAGGGGCGGGGGAGGGAATCATGGAAAAGCTAAGGGAAATGCCAGGATCTATGGAAATGTGATATAAAAATAACAATAGAAAGTGAAATTAAGAAATAAATGCTTTTAAAAGGTGAATATGCATCTTGTTTTCTACAGAAATCTAAAACTAAAAAAAGAAGAAGAAAAATAAGGAGGAGGAGGAGAGGGGGAGGAAGATAAAAAGGAGTAGAAGGAGGAGGAAAAGGAGAAGGAGAAGGAGAAGAAGAAGAAGAAGAAGAAGAAGAAGAAATCAGAGGCAGTTGTCACACTGGGGTTGAAAAAACAGGCAAGCCGACCATCAGGAAGAGTACAATGGATTTGAAGCCAAGCCATATGCGGATGTAACTAAATTAATCAAGAGGCTGAAATAGAGTAGAAAAAAGGAAATGCAGGGAAATGTGGCTGATGCCATGGGAGCAGCCAGAAATGAAGAGAAGAGTTGTTGTCCTGCTGTCACAGCAATTCTAACTACCTAGCTTTTCACAGTCAGAACGCTTAAGTTGTGCCACGACCAGGAACTAGGGAATGTATGTGCAAGGCTTGGGAGGTTGAGGTCCTAGCAGGCCACAGAACAGCCTACAGAGGGAGACAGTGCTCTCCTCAGCAGAATACACTGCCTGAAACTTTCCTGTTACTGGGCACCAGCTGACACTCCCCTTCCAGAGCTTGCAGCTTAAACTTCTCTCCAGAAGGACCAATCCCTGTTCTCCTCCCCAGTTGCCGTGTCTGCTCTCTCTCTTCGTGAAGGACTCTTTCACCTCCATCCTCTCAGATCACGGACACCATTCCTTGTCTGCTACACTTCTGAGGAGCATCTCTGAGCAGAGCAGCCCTTCCCACAGATGCCCTGTAAATCTCCTGGAAGCGCACCAGAAAATGGTAACTTATCAAGGCTTCCTGGCACAGACTGGCCAGTTGGCTCTTCCTGCTCCCTTGTCCACCAAGAACACCTGACCTGCTAGGGCCAGAGCACCAAGTCCAGCCTCCAGCCAGTACACATTGCAACGCTGCAGAGACTGTCAGACCTCTTCCCCCTCAGCCTCGTAAATGGCCGCTGTGATAACTCAGGGTCTTCCCTCCTCATGTGGTAATCCAGCATAACTCTCTGCCTCCAGTTCAGTGACTCACCAGAATGTCTAATCTCCACTGTACACATTAGAAAAGGCATCTCCAGCTTCATAAGATTCAATTCGTGCTTCCATTGCACAAGAAAGAGTCAGCAGGAGCAAGACCCCAACCATCTGGGTCCGGGAATGAAGAATGCACACTTTATCATCGCATTTGTCAGAAAAATTGAATACTGGTCATAAAGAAGACCTAATTTAAGTGTCCATTTTCTTAAACGTGTATACCGTTCTCAGTGTAATATATTCGTTAAACTTAGTACATTGAGGCAGAAATACAAACCTGCCCTACTCTCCACCCAGATCATCTGCGAGGACCTGTGACTCAATCCCCTGCTGTACTATCCCAGGGAGGATGTCAGCTTCACTGTAATCATGCCAGAAAGTGGTGCAGAGCCCAAGGAGCGGGGACATGAGCATTTCCTTAGGGGGGAGGCTGGGAAGTTGGGTGCAATAGCCTAGCAATCGTGCTACATGCATGAGACGTGCCCTTACATGAACCTTGTTGAGACCTCCTGTACTAGCATACAGGGATCCACAAGCTCAAGTCTTCATTCCTACCAACCCTCCCCCTTTGCCATAATCTCTGGCTACACCTCCCTCTTGCTGCCAGGCTTCCCAAATATGCCAGAAACCAAGGTCTGTACTCTGGTGCCAGTGCGGTTCACTCCTGGAACCAACAGCAAACCCTCCCCCCAGGATCTATCCCCACCCAGGAGCATGGCCAAAGCTTGGACTGCCTGCCCTGCAGACACATTGAGATGTGTGCTGGGTCTGGTGTGGTTGGTGGCCATTCAGGTCTGGCTGGGATCCAGGTGCCAGTATGGACGGCAGCGGGAACAGGACCACAAGTGTCTGTACCATGATGGCAACCTGCTAGGAGCACAGTAGTTTGCAATGCAACTGTGGTGCAAATGGCAGCAGAGGCAAGGGGAAGCAAGTCATTTGTGGACACACAACACAGACTACCTAGGTACCACAGCAGTGTGAACACAGCCAGGGTTTGTGGGAGCTACATGGGACGCTGCACTCGCTTTGGCCAGGTCAGTGCAGAAAATGGAGAAGAGAAGGATGAGAAGAAGGATCAGGAAAACAACTGAAATTTTCAGTTAACCACACAGAGAATGAGACTCCATATTGCCAACCTGTGGGTGTGTCCTGTCCTTGAGGGTGTTTTCCGAAGCCACAACTCAATCAACACAAATGGGAAATTGGAAATGGGAAAGGGTCTGCTTTATTAACAGCCAGTGAGAACACACAGTGTGACTGTGAAATTACCATATTATAAGAGAAAAATGTGTGTGTTATTCATGAATTAACTCCCAGATCCTCACCAAGGACTATCAGTACAAGCACCGAGGACAACATCCCAACTGCCAAGGAGAACACCAGGAAATGGAGTGCCTTCGGAGGCCAAGAACTCTTAGGTCACCTACCCCCATCTGGAGCTTCCACAGGGGATGGAAGAAGTTCAAACTCTGCCGTGTAAAAACCAGTGTCATCGGAATGACAACCAGGAGCCCTGAGCGGTCTGCAGAAACAGAAGAATAATAAACTTCCTTCAGGACAAGGGAGGCAAGCTTTCTGTGGTCCTCACCTAGCTCCTGCTCTGAGCCCCCACTCTCTCTTGCGATGACCATTAGGATCACTCCCGAAACACCTCAAAACAAATGAAAAAGATACAAACCAACCAAAAAACTAGAATGGAGAGACAACAAGAAGGAAAGCTTAGAATCAGACAGGAAATGGTCAGCGGGGATTCACTCATACCTCACTAGGTGGGACACAAATTTCAGTTAGGCCTCACTGAAGTATTAGAGATTTCTCTGCACACCCATTCTAAAAAAAAAAATGTTCTGTGCCTAAACTGATAACGTATGTCTTGCTAGAGTTATAAGTCAGTTTAAAGATTTATTTTTATTATTTTTTGTTGGAAAGGTGGATATACAGAGAAGAGAGAAAGAGAGGAAGATCTTCCGTCCAATAATTCACTCTCTAAGTGAGCGCAACCGCCGGTGCTATGTCTATCTGACGCCAGGAGCCTCTTCCGGGTCTCCCACACGGGTGCAGGGTCCCAAAGCCCTGGACTATCCTCAACTGCCTTCCTGGGCCACAGACAGGGAGCTGGAAGGGAAGCGGGGCTGCTGGGATTAGAACCGGTGCCCATATGGGATCCCGGGCATGCAAGGCGAGGACCTTAACCACCACGCCACCGCGCTGGGCCCATATAAGCCAGTTTAGACAACCGGAAAAACAACCAACTTCAGCAAAATCATGCTTTAAAGTTATAAACAGCTAAACACTAAAATGAAAACAGACACGAGACAGCTGAATAGTAATCTATAGCCATTTTGATGTGTGTAGAATTCGGTTGAATATAAACCAAAATTGAAATGTCTATGAAGAAGTCACAGGATGCAGTTAAATACCTGCATTTTCCTATTAACATATTGGTTAATCAATACCATGTCAATTAATGCCATAATGTTTCAAATTATTGTTGATATTATGTTGGGACAATACCTTGCCAGCTTTACCTTCAGATCAGAGATGGTTTCACCAAGAAATCTCTAATCTCACTAGGATAATAAGATGCTGAACTTTATACTTGGTAAATACTTCCAATGAAAAAACCTCAACTGAATTTGAACTGTGGTAATGCATCAAGGTGGAGAAATCCACCATGGGGAGAGTGTTTGGGGAGGGAGGGGGGAATCCCAGTGCCTATAACACTGTGTCACATAATGCAATACAATTAATTTAAAAAATCTGAAAATAAAAGAAAATCTATTTCTGCAGAGCCTAGCGGCGGGGCCTAGTGGCTAAAATCCTTGCCTTGAATGTGCAGGGATCCCACATGGAACCATTTCTATCCCAGCAGCCCCACTGCCCATCCAGTTCCCTGTTTGTGGCCTCAGAAAGCAGTGAAGAACAGCCCAAAGCCTTGGGACTCTACACCCGCATGGAAGAACCAGAAGAGTTTCCAGGTTTCCAGCTTCGGATCAGGGCAGCACCTGCCTTTGCGTTTGCTTGGGGAGTGAGTCTTCAGACAGAAGATCTTTCACTCTGCCTCTCCTCCTCTCTGTATATCTGACTTTTTAATAAAAATGAACAAATGAATCTTTAAAAAATCTATTTCTGCTATTAGATTACACACACATTCTCATTCTGTTTTCCATTTGCATGCTTTTTATTGCCATTCTGTCAAAATCTTGGGCTGTGTGTCTATGCTGGCGAGACATACTCCTACTAGGCCAGAATAGAAGGGTCTTATTTTCCAACCCATTTATACAATCAGTAAATTTTGGTTAAAATTTAGAGTTTTCTATGCAGACACATTTTGGAAATGCAAAGACATCGCCATACCACTTTTGCTTATATTTTCTCATTATTTGCTTTGAATTTTTTTGGTGCCTTTAACCAAAGTTTTCTACCTTCCATTCTTTCTTGCTGGTGATTATAATAATCTATTTTGGGTGTTTAATATTGTGAAACCTCAAATTTGGGACAAGGCATGTCTTGCCTACACATTTCCTTTCATGTTTGGTTGGGAAGGTGCATATTTTACCTACATGTTAAAGTGACAGTTTTCTGGCTTGTCCTGCCAACTTATTTTTATTAATGTTTGGTTTGAAAGGTGCTGATTTTGCCGTCATGTGAAAGTGAAAATTTTCTAGTTCCAGCACTGTAATCTCGTGTCTCAAGCCCTGGCCTTTCATGTGCTGGGATCCATGTGGGCATGAGTTTATATTCTGGGCATTCCACTTTTGGCCTGGCAAAACAGCAGAGGACAGCCCAAACTTCAAACTGCAACTTGTGGGAGAACTGGTAAAAGACACTATCTCCTGGCTTTGGGTCAACTCAGCTGTAATGTTGCAGACACTTGGGGAGTGCATCAGCAGACACAAGATCTTTCTTTCAGTCTTGCCGGAGTCCAGCTCCAGCTGAGTTTGGAACTCGAGAAGGGTGCGTGGATGAGGTGCAAAGAGGAAAGAAAGAGACGGACCACTAGGAGTTCTTGATCATAATGGACAATGAACAAAACCTGTCCGCTTTATTTATACACAATCAGTGAAACTCTGGCTCAGATTTTTTACGTCATGGTCAAGTGGGTGTTTCTAAAGATAACTGCCATAGTATTACCTAGAAGTGCCTGCTGCCAGTACCTAGAAGTTTCTGCTACAATTCTTATCTTACAATTCAATCTTGTATCACAAAGAAAAGGAGAACTTAAAGATCAAGGAAAGAATGAAAGCCTAAATACAGGTCCCTTGATTAGCATAGGTTCAATGGGGACAGCCAAGAAAGTAGGAATGATAAAGAGCCCTTTTTGCAAGATATTGACCTCCAAGCTCAGGCTGAGCAAAAGGTTAACCTTGCAGTAGCAAATGCCAGGATGGATTAGAATTCTTCTGCAGAGTGGTCTGGTGTCCATGCAAAAGAAGGTGGAGCTGCATTCAGGTGGTTGTAGAGACATCTGCCAGGTGGGCCCTACCGAACAGCGGGAAATTCCTTGTGGCCCTGCCTGCAATGGAACACTCTCACACACTCATGTCCCCCACATATACTGCACGGACCCCAACACAGTCTCTTCTCTGTAGAAATGTTTAAACATTAAAAATAAGTAATTTTAAAAATTAGCAGTTTTCCTCAACATGTTATTCTTTTTTTTAAAGATTTATTTTTATTATTATTTTTTTATTGGGAAGGCGGATATACAGAGAGGAGAGAAAGAGAGGAAGATCTTCCATCCGATGATTCACTCCCCAAGTGAGCGCAACGGCCAATGCTATGCCAATCCGAAGCCAGGAGCCTCTTCCAGATCTCCCAAGTGGGTGCAGGGTCCCAAAGCTTTGGGCCATCCTCGACTGCTTTCCCAGGCCACAGGCAGGGAGCTGGAAGGGAAGCTGGGCTGCCGGGATAGAACCGGCGCCCATATGGGATCCCGGGCGTGCAAGGCGAGGACCTTAACCACTTGCGCCATGGCGCCGGGCCCCTCAACATGTTATTCTTGATGGCTCTTTGTGTCTTTTATACCAGTGCTGTGGCTTCATGCTGTCCAGTTGTATGTTTTCACATGAAAAGTCAGCATGCTGGTTGGAGTTTCCACAGATGTGATTATTTCTCTTGTCCACGTTTTAGAATGGTTACTCTGATTTCACTAGTGCAAATTTTGATGACACGACTGTGGCATTTTTTTCCTGGTCACCAGAATGAGTTGTTTTGTCCTGCATTTGTGCTTCAATACCTTTCTTTCTTCGTAATGGTGAAATTTTCTTTTTGCATTTATGTGAGTAGGCTTTCTCATCCATTGTCTCTTCACCCCCAGAAATTCCAAGGAAAGATGTTTCATTAGGTAAGGTCCCCATTTTCTTGAACACATTGTTTTTTTCTTTTGTAGTACTGACTGAGATTTTTCCTAGAAACTATCTTATAGCACTGATTTTTTTTTCTACTTCATTAAAGAGCCTGCATTTAGGACTTTTACATTTTTGTTACAGTTTCAACAATTCCTTCCATTTATTTCCATTTGTTCACTCTTAAAGAAATCTGTTCAAAGAATAATATTTCCTCCCTCAGGTGTATAATAGTAACACTTGCATTACTTCTACTTATATTATTTGTGGATCTATTTTCAGGCATATGGTCAGTCTCTTTACCTTATGCTGAAGTTCTGCAGAGTTCATTTGGAAAATTTATATATTCCTAAGGAAATGTTTTTTTTTTTATGAGGGGTGACCATCAAGTTTTTGTTTTGTTTTGTTTTTTTTTTCCATCAGACCTGGTGTGAATCTATGTAACCTCTACTTCTTCCATGACATCAATTCCAAGCTAGAGCACAGTGCTCCAGTTCCTGTAAAGATTATCACATCAGTCTCACAGCAATTTCTATCAGACTGCATCTCGGTGTGCCTTACTAGACAGCAATCCACACTACATCCGACAATCACTGAATTCCCAGAGTATTTGTGAGGAAGATTCCCACAGTAATAGGATGCTTAATCTTTGCTCATATTCTCTGCAGAACTAATTTCAAGTTCAAGATTAGCATACATGCCAGTTCTAGCCAGATCTGGATGAACAGCCTTAGGAGCAGGCCTTGCAATACTTTATTTTGTAATATATTTAATGGCAGACACATGTACATGAATCTTCCCATCAGATTCCAGCTTTGGGTAAAAGTGAGTGAGGAGCCTTGATTAGACTTTTCCACACCAACAGTGAATTCTGCAACCCACTCAGAAGTTCACAGGGTATCTGCAGCCTGATCACAGTCACTGTCAAAAATATTGTCTATCCACTGCCAGTTTGTATATCCCATAAAATAGGAGAACAAGGTTTTTGCCTCGCCCCATGGCAATATAGATAGATCTTTCCTTACAGTAGCACTTGCATTGGTCCAGAGTTTTGGTGGGGGCCTACTACTGCCATCAATTCTGGAAGCAATTCATGCTACACACTTTGTGTGCCCCTCTTTCTGCTCAGTTGGAGTTCATGATTTGTGGCACAGTTGTTCTTACTTGAAGTAGGAGAGGGCTGTGTCCTTGCAGATGACTGAAAGCAGCATTTCCAGTGTCTGCTGTGTGTTTCGTAGGGCTTCCACTGTTCTTTCATACTCTGCTGAAAATTACTATTTGACTGTCTTCTGGAGCCTCTATCCTATCTCTATGCTGTTTATGTCTCTGAAAATCTTGTGTTAGTGCAGTTGTTTTCTACTTAACCATATTTAGAAATGCTCGCATCTAAATTTATCTTAGATTTGAATCCATTTTTAAAAGTAACACTTTGATGGTTGGGGCACTTTGTCTCAGAATTTTAGACGTACCAGAAATGCCAAATGCCATTCATACTAGGAAGGACTGGTAACAATGTAGTTCCTTTTTCTTTTCTTTTCTTTTTTTTTTTTTTTTTTAATTTGAGGTCTTAAGAACAGGCACAGGTATAGTTTGCTTTCTTTCATTTGATTAAGGATGTGTCATGTTTAATTCATTTCAAAAGTCAGATAATCAATCTGTACATGAATGCCCTAATCATACAGACCCCAAGAAATTGCCTAGCCTTGTTAGTCAGGTATATGTGGTAGTCATCAAATTCTTGTATTTGGTCTGTAAATGACAGACCTCTTCTTTGGGCCAGTCAAAGGTAGGTAAGTGTCTTGTGGTTGGTAAGGAAGCTTACTTGTCTCTTTACCCACCACTGTATGTCACTATTTGAAATAGCTGTGAGTTCTCTACATAATAGCAGAAACACTGGGTTAGCATTGTGGTGTGGTGGGTCTAATGACTGTGTGTGAAAGGGCTGCTATTTGAAGCTGTTGCTGAGGCTGCCTCTATCTCACAGGTTTCTCATGTAGGGATTCTCATGTAGGCCCTAGTTGGTGCCTCTGCTGATGTTTTATGTGAAGGACTTTTGGTGAAACCATGGAGTACAGAAGTATGATTGTTTTGAGAGAATCATACTTCTTGGAAGCATCATATCAATTTTCTTTGTGTTAATATAGTTTTAATACGGAAAAGCCTGCATCACTGACTGAAGGTGTTGTGAGTGACTCCTTGTATGCCTTTTGTGTATATGCCATTACTTTTTAAGGGTTTATGCTTGTTAGGAAGGTGGACTGAAAAGAGAAAAGGACACAGAAAGTGATCTTCCATCTGCTGGTTCACTCACTAAATGGTAGCATTGGCCAGAGCAGAGTTGCTTAAAGTCCAAGACCTAGGAAATTCTCCTTTTCTCCCATTTTGGGTAGAGGGGCACGAGGATGTCAGTCATTGCCTGCTGCTCTCCCAGTGTATAAGTAGGAAGCGTTTCTGAAGTGGAGCATCTGAGACACTAACTAGTGCCATTTGGACTACTGGCAGCACCCTGAACAATTCTGATGTTATGTGCACATATTCATTACAAAAACAAAAAAAAAATGTACACATGAAATAAAAGGTGTTGAGGATCATATATTAGGTGTCCAGGATGGGGGTCTGTAGGCTAATCCTCCACATTCACGTATTGGCATGACATGTGAGCAAAGATTCATGTCTCAGATGCTCCAGCTTTAATCCAAGTCTCTGCTTAAGGCCAGAAAAAAATATTGAAGATGGCCCATGTCTTTTTGCCTTGGCAGCCAGTTGGGATCCCGGGAAGAAGCATTTAACTCCCCAGATGTACATCAGCTGTGCTCCACATTGTAGCTGTATGGTGAGTGAACAAGAAAAGGGAACACATGTCCCTGTCTTTTTCTACATGTAAATTGTCTTTCAGATAAAAATAAAGACATCTTGAAAGAATGATCACATATTGAGATCTATCATAAAGCTATTGAGGTTAATAAAATCTAGTGTCGGGCCCGGCGCGGTGGGGCAAGTGGTTAAGGTCCTCTCCTTGCACACCTGGGTTCCCATATGGGTGCCGGTTCTAATCCCGGCAGCCCCGCTTCCCTTCCAGCTCCCTGCCTGTGGCCTGGGAAAGCAGTCGAGGATGGCCCAAAGCTTTGGGACCCTGCACCCGTGTGGGAAACCTGGAAGAGCCTCCTGGCTTCGGATTGGCATAGCATTGGCCGTTGCGCTCACTTGGGGAGTGAATCATCGGATGGAAGATCTTCCTCTCTGTCTCTCCTCTCTGTATATCTGCCTTTCCAATGAAGGAATAATAAGAATAAATCTTTTAAAAAAATAAATAGAATCTAGTGTCATTTTGGCAAAAATATATCTTTCTAACTTTACTACATTTTATGATTTTTCCCCATTTTTCCAGAGAATGGAAAGGTGAAATATTTGGAGGTGCTGTTACTATTCTCATGTGAAACTTTCTGTTTTGTATGAACCAAGCTCTGCTCTCCACTCATGCGAATGACAGTATAGCCAGTGTCTACCAAACAAGACGAAAAGAGTAATATGCACATAAAATAAACAGATGTTGCCAAGGAAGCACACTCAGTTTAGTGTTGCCAGCCATATCTGTATGTACTGGCTACATGCCGTACCCAAAATGGCGCCGGCCAGAGAAGCCACATCTTGGTGTTTGGTGCAGAGTCACTTAGCCTTCACAGTACTGCGCAGGTGCCTAGCGCATGCGCAGTGAGCTGCGGCACTGCAGGCACATAAACACTGGGACTGACGAATCCAGTCGCCCAGAACCCTGCGTAATCATGACGCCGACCTATCATCGGCGGAGGCAGGGCCAGACAGCACATAAGAGTAGAAAGCCTGCCGGGATCCGAGCCTCCCTCCTCTTCATGTTGGTGTGCACAATAAACTTTACCGCAGAAGGCTTCGCTCGCGTCTGCGTCTTATTGCTGGGCGGTAAGACACGTGGGCGCGACAACTGGTGCCGGAAACCCAGGACTTGGAGGGGGCTTCCCGTTTTGAACGGGACGAAGTCAGAACTGCGGCCAAAAACAGGTAAGGAGCTCTGAGAGGGAGAACTTTCGGGTGACTAGGAGCATAAATCGGAGGTATATGAGCCGCCGCTTCTGGTTATAGACATGGGCGCACAGGTCTCTCTGGTGAAATTTTTGCAGATGGTTTATGCCCCCCATAAGGGAGCGGTCAGAGAGAGTGACAAAGCCCTTCAGTCTGCCCAGGATAGTCTCTCAGAAACAGAGCGAGAGAGGAGAACCGGTTTGAAGCAAAAAATAAAGGTGAAACTTAAAGCAGGATCTTCCTCATCAAGTTCGGAGACTTCCGACGCTGAGGAAAGGTACAAGCAGAATAGGCACTTAGAACGTAAACCTGCAGGAAATAGACAAGGATTAGAAAAGGAGAAGAAAGATAATGGCGGTGCTACTGCGCCGGCCACGCCCGGCCCATGGCCTCAGGACTCTGGAGCCATTTCATCAATGGCTCCTCCTCCTGTGACGCCATCTGCCCCGCCCATGAGTTGTGGTGCCGGCTCTTCCTTCATCGATGCAGCCGAGCGCTGGGAACTTCAAAATATGTTTCCCGTCTTAGAAGAAGAAAGGGAAAGAGTTTACAGACAGGTAGATGCATCATTAGTGCGAGAATTGGCCATGTCTGTAAAGCAACATGGTCTTCACACCAATTATACTTTGTCCCTGTTAGAACATATGGGGGGAATGAATATGACTCCCTCTGATTGGCAATTTGTGGTGAAGGCTGTTCTCCCTAATATGGGATCATATCCATGGCCAGTTTATACCCAGATCTCTGCTGCAGCTATAAAGACTTGGAAGGCCCTTTCACTTAAAGGGCAAGAGAAATTGGGCATCACACAGGTTAAACAGGAGCCAGATGAGCCTTTTGCTGATTTTGTGGCACGTGTAATGCAGAAAATGAGTGTCAAATTAGTGACTGGCATCCCTTATAATCCACAAGGTCAGGGGATAATCGAACGTGCTCATCGCTCTATTAAAGAATTATTACAAAAGCAAAAAACCGCCCTGGAATCACTTGGCCTCGCCAGTCAGAGCCCTCGGGCCACTCTAGCCCGGGCTCTCTTCACCATCAATTTTTTACAGCTGGATGAGAAAGGCCTCAGTGCTGCAGATCGTCATTCCCTTAACACGGCGCAAGAGCAATCTTGGGTCAAGTGGAAGGATGTTCTGGAGTCCAAATGGAAGGGCCCAGACCCAGTTATTAGGCAGGCTCGAGGAGCCATTTGTGTGTTTCCACAGGACGCCCCAGTTCCGGTTTGGGTTCCAGCGCGATTGACTCGTTCCTGTCCATCACTGCCTTCTGACATTTCTGCAACCGCTGGAGCGCTTGCACGAGGATCTGACTTTGGGAAGATTCATGCAGACCCGCAATCAGAAACTCCTCCTACAATCCCACAGGACAATGGTGCCCCGCCCAGTGCAAACACGGCTGATGGTGCAACTAATGGTCTGTATGGCGCTTGTGAGGATCGTGATTGCTGAGCCACGATGAGGAGTTTTGAGTGTTTGTCCATGACCCTTACTGGTCGCCCACTCAGCCCGAGTGTTTCCTTGATTTTTCCTTCTTTGGATTTGCCTTTTCTCCCTTATGATGATATTAAGGAGAATGTGAGTAATTTTTTATTCTCCCTACAGGACACGCTTTGTTTTCAAGCGTCTCCTGAGAATTTTAGTGTCAAGATTTCTTCCTATCTTTTAGGAAATTGGATGAGTGAATTTGATATTTTACAGTCGGAGTTGAGAATTGCCATTGTCCAGATTAATTCTACACGGGTGGATCCTGTAGTTGCTGAAACCCTGACTACTTGGATTGGAACATCACTTCCCATATTAAAGAGTGGGTGGGAGTGGTTGTGCTGATTCTGCTCTTATGTGCAGGCTGTGCCTTATGCCTTTTTTGCCTGTGTCGTCTGAGACACCGCGCTCAGCGAGATTGTGTGGTAATACATCAAGCCCTACTAGCCATGCAGTATGGTGACTCCCCCATGGTATGGTTGAGCATGCTTCAACAGGCTTAGTTAAGAGCATGGACATCATGGCTCCTGCACCTCAGGTCATTATGGCATTGCACTGAGTTCGAGCATGATGCATAATGCACCTGACTAGCCTTTGCACCTCGCAGGACTTATCCATTGCACGCGAGAGGGTAGTCAATCTTATAACTAACTTGTCGAGACATTGCTCTTTACAACCACCGCGGTTGTAGCCCATGACGTGTAAGATAGACCCAGACAATTATCGGTCTAAGACAGGGACTACGTCAAGCCATGCAGCCTCCCTATGACGGATTGTGCGCCTTGAGTCTAGAACCTAAGACAGGCCCATACCAGCTTATTTTTCTATTGTATAAGAAAGAGGGAGATGTTGCCAGCCATATCTGTATGTACTGGCTACATGCCGTACCCAAAATGGCGCCGGCCAGAGAAGCCACATCTTGGTGTTTGGTGCAGAGTCACTTAGCCTTCACAGTACTGCGCAGGCGCCTAGCGCAAGCGCAGTGAGCTGCGGCGCTGCAGGCACATAAACACTGGGACTGACGAATCCAGTCGCCCAGAACCCTGCGTAATCATGACGCCGACCTATCATCGGCGGAGGCGGGGCCAGACAGCACATAAGAGTAGAAAGCCTGCCGGGATCCGAGCCTCCCTCCTCTTCATGTTGGTGTGCACAATAAACTTTACTGCAGAAGGCTTCGCTCACGTCTGCGTCTTATTGCTGGGCGGTAAGACACGTGGGTGCGACAGTTTAGAAATAAGAGTCTTGACATAGCAATGTCAACCTCACCAGAAGAACGTACTTATCAGGTGACAGCTTTGAAGACTCAGTCAGCAGCTGATGTAGTCCCTGGGAACTCTTCAGTTCAAACAAGAGACATAAGGGCTTTCACAAGAACACAGAAACTTGTTGTAAATCTGTTTGCATTGCAGGAAAATGATTCTTTGGAATCTCATATGGGGAGAAACTTTGAATGTGGGCATGAAAATGACTTGAATGTTTCAAATGTGCAAGAACAAATGTCCTGTGGCAGTATCCTTGCCTGTGGAAACACAAAATTCAAATTTACTTGCTGGTTTTGTGGTCGGCTGTTTGATGACCAGGAGCAGTGGATGAGTCATGGCCAACAAGCTTCGACAGAAGCAACTTGAGACTGGAATGTTCTTACTTCAGATGGCAAATAACTCTGAGATCTGTAACGGTAAGCCATGTGATTTGTCTGTCACATCTGCTGGAATCCCTTGAGTTTTGTTTCTCCAGACAGCTGAACGTGAACTTTACTTTGTGAAAGGCTGTATTTGGACCTGTGTCCATCCTTTAGATATCAGCCTTTCCTCCGTAGACACACTTCACCCCATTTCTACTTTAGAGATTTACTTAGGCTGTGTTTGTGGCAGGTTGTCAAATCTACTCGGCATGCCCACATTCCTCATCAGGCCACCTGATGGCGAGCTTGTCTCAGTATCTGATGCAACGTCCTGAAAAAGAGCCTCTCAGAAGCAGCAGCAGCAGATGGACTGTGGTGTTTACATTCATCCTGGCCTTAGCTGAAACTCAGAAGGATTTGTCTGTCAGGTCACCTTCATGAGCAACAATGATCCACATTTTTGAAGGATGCATTGATGAGTTTTTGTCGCGATCTCATTCCAATATCTTGTATTTGATGTAACAAATTAAACTCATATAGCTGAAATGCTACAGTTGGATTTTGTCTTCTGTTATTATTTTCCTGAATCTTATCCCCAATATTCAGTTCCTGTTTGATGTCTCAATTTCTGTGCCTGTCTTTAATATTTCTGTACCCTCAATGATTTTTTGCATTAATCTTAACACTCTATAATATTTACAGCTTTTTCTGTGATTGATTCACATATCAATTCAGTATTTACCTAAAAACTTTTAGTATATTTTCATTGAGCCTATGGTTGTTCATTCCCTGACAATTAAAAAGTTACATTCTTATAAATGTTTATGTACAAATGGTACATATGTATGTATGGGTTACACTATGTGAAATAATTTTTTTAAATGACATGATCTCTGTTAAATTTGGAAGGAGTTATTTGGAGTTACATTTGCATGATGCAATGACAGTTTCTTTAGAGTTGGGAGATACACAAGGTTTTGGATGCTGAATATTTGACTATCTGTGAGAGCATTTAAGCATGTATCTATGCCTTGAGATCATTTTATTGAGCATATTAGTCCTTATTCGTGAGTGGGTTTAAGGCTGGGTGGAAAGGGTTACTGTGTATGTACTGTCCTCTATGACATACTGAAAATCCTTTTTTTAAAAAAAATGAAAAACTCTTCTCTGTGCATGTGAGTAAAGGAAAGAGATTTCAGATAATAAAATATAACCTTATTGAAATTATTGGGCTTTGAGTTATTTTATTAATAGATAGAGGCAGTTTGGTGTAATAGGGATTTAAGTCACCTGTGGGTGTTTGTACCAAGTGGATTGTAAGATACTCACACATGCCATGGACTGAAAGTTATGTTAAAGCTTAGAAATTCTTTGCCTGAATTTCATCGTGCATTTTGTTGAGCAGCAGGTCATTTGTTCAATGACACTGAGTGGAATCAGAAGGATATTTTTCACATCTACAACTAGATAACTGTATAATTAGGAACACTACTTGTATACCATAAGGCATATGTAGGAAACATTGAATAATCTTCAATGGATTGTATGCACTTCCTGCAACAATACATCTTTTTGCTACTTTGTTTTTTATTTTCATTTGTATTATTATTATCACTTTATGATATAGTTCCATAGGCCCTGGGATTTCTTTATCCTCGCCCCAATTCTCTCCTCCATCAAAAAGATCTGCTATAACACTACAATAGTATTGTTCTTCAATACATCATTGCGGGCATGGACAATGGCAGAGAGTTCAGCATTCTAAAAACAAGATAGAGTAAGCAGTTTCACTAGGAGTCCATCTTTGTCTGGAAGTAGAGATGCATATTGTATTGCATCCTCACATCTGGACAATTTAGGAAATTGTGGGTCTCCATTGATTCTTTGGAACAGAGCTAGGCAAAGGGAGGGCTCATAGTTTCTGTTCATCTCCCTAATAAGGCAGGTTCCCAGACACAGAAGTTGGAGGTTCTGCCTTCCAAATTAAGGCTACTGGAATCTAGCATGGAGATCCATTTAGAAAGTTTTTCCTTCCAAATCAAAACTATTTTAATCTGCTGTGGAGATTTGGCAGGGGACACGGTGTAACTTGATGCCTTTCTCCATCTCCTTCTAAAACATTGTGCTTTTCTTTTGTAAGATAGTCAGTAACATGCAAATACTTTGCTTGAGGGAACACTGAACCTTATGAACTGAGAGAAACAGGGCAAAAAATTGAGAATCTGAAGTGAGGTTGGGTCATTTGCAACATTGGAATTCAGATGTTCCAGAGTACATACAGTGGGTATCATGGAAGAATATGTGCATGTATTCAGAAGTACACAGTTTATCTATGTGGTTTAGCACCTGAGGATATAGGAATTGCACCACAAAGTGGGTCAGCCTGACTCTGAGGTAGGAGGATGTGGTGAGAACATCCATCATTGAAGCTATTCTTATGCTGTGTTTTTTCCTGCATCCTATAGAGGAGATACACTGTGCAGAACAGGGTCCACTTGGGGATCCCTATTCCCTGCAGTGTAAGGCAGATCTCCTTTATCCGGGTGACATTGCTGTGACCCTCCCCTAAGGGTATAGTTATTCCAGATGCACAGAGGAGGGTTACAGAGCACAGGGAGATTGTAGAGCCAATAAGATCAACCCAGAACACAGGAAAGGTGTCACAGAAAAGCACACAGATCCTGTCCGCATCACAACAACTACAAGACTTGAGAGAAAACTGTGGAGACGATTCACAGAAATACCTGAAAACATTTAGAAAGGATTACTTTAGGATTAATGAAAACATATAGGATTAAGTCTCTGTGTTAGAAAAGAATCCATATCTTGCTTGGGTGAAATTGTGCTGACAAACAGATGGAGTTTAACAAATTATCAAACAGTATAAGTGCAGGCTATTAATGATTAAACAACATACACATTACAGTAGATTACTAAGAACATTTAAAGGGAAATATGTTAAGTCCAAAAGGAAATTTGAATATGATTCTACACAATATCTGATTTATGGTGTATCAAATCTGTTAAGACACAAATGAGTACACTGAAGGGGAAGTCTCTGGGACTGGGTGGGCTTTGGGCCAGGGATCTGGGGATACCCACTGTAACTCTCATTGAGTGGTGGATGGGATTGGGAAGGGTGCAACCTTGGGCTTTGGGGTTTAAACTTCTAGCAGCCTCCCAACTGCTGTGGGTCTCAGGCCAGGTGTCTCATGCCCGGATCCCAGAATGCCAGCCACAACATGCATGTGGTCAGCTGTCCCCCGGCGAGGAGCGAGCCATTTGGCACTAGGCTCTGCCTGCTGACCGCAATGCCAGGTAACTCTGAGGTTTTGGTTCTTTCAATCACTGGTTAGGTAGCTCCCATTGGAGCCCACTTTGCTTATGGTATATGAATCTATCCTAAAGATTCCCAATGACAATGCTTACCACCAAACACCAACCTTTGCAAAAGCTAGGGCTCGGAGCTTGTCCAACAAGACTATATCCTATACCTGACATGATGATGTTTCAAGAAATGGGTCACATCATGCATGACCACGATAACACTAGCATTTGAGAACCGGATCTGGGGGTAGATTCTGTGGGGAACATGTGGGCCAAACCCTGTGCAAGTTCTATCCCCACTAGTTAGCTCGAGAACTGGGATGGTGATGGAGTGAGGTAGATGTGACCCGGGAGCATGCCATCACTCACAGGTAAAGCAACCGGCAACAGTCTGGACTGGTCAGGGCAGCAGCACCCGAATGTGCATCCTGAATGTGATGTGGGTTGGGCTGGGCTGCAACATTCACCAGTTCATACAAGACCAAATGGAAGGCTAGACTTCACTGGGCACTGGCATAAAACCCAACAGCACATATGAGAAATGGGTCTGGGAGTGGATCAAATTGACGAACTTGAGAAACTCCCCTGGCGAGTCATAGTTCCTGCTGGTGAATATGTGGTGCAGACCTGGGGGTTCAGACAAGCGGGGCAAAGTAGCTCCAACAGCTGCGTACTGTGTCAATTGCTATTGGAATAGGGTATACCGGGCATTACTGAGCAAAGCTTAGCCCACAAGTGAAATTAGAGACCAGGAGGAAGCACAGGTCAAGCCGAGTTAGGATCTTGCACCTACTGCTCTGCGTGAGCCAGGGACGCCAAGCCACAGTGTCTAAGGCAGAGGCTGGGCAGGTTGGGGACAGAGCCATGCTGAGTCAGAGCAACCACTGGCATGCATGCCATCTATGGCTGGGAACAGGCCCAGTTGGGGATCAAAGGGAACACACTAACTGGGTTGAGGTTCCCAACAGGGAGCTCATGGGATGGAATGGGGGCTGCATTCTGATCAGGATACGGTTATAGTCTCCCTTGGCACAAGTGTGGACTGGAATTGGATGCACCAAGCGGGGCCTGACACCAACACCTTCTGGTGTCCTGGAGGATTGGGATGGATGTGCAATGGATTAGGCAAGATCTCAAACACCTCCTGAGCCATTTGTGAGCCATATGTGGGTATGGACAAACCATGGCTGGGTTGAAACATCCTATAGCAAGGACCAGTTTGGGTCAAAGGCCAGTCAGCAAAAGCCACTGTTCCTGCTGGGACAGGAGGTAGACTGAATAGGGCTGGCTCATGGACCCACTGGTAAGCTTAAAACCTGGCACTGGGAGAGGTTCTGATGGAGGATCCTTGGCAACTCCTCTGGCAGGACACAGGCCCGGCAGGTAAGAGCAAGAAACATGATAGGAAACAGCCCAGAACAGGCCATGGAAAGTTACCCACTGGCATACAATTGGCATGGGTCGGGGACAGACCAGGTTGAATCTGTCCACGTCATCCACTGGCAAATCCAGGCAACAGAACAGTGTGAGTTGAGCGAGGTTCGGTCGCGACCAAGACCAGTGCACAATACGGAATACCAACGTGAGGTTGCCTATATCAGATGTGACTGCAGTGCCCATCCCGCAAGCGTGAGAACCAGGAAGGGAAGGGGCGGAGCCAGCAGGGGGAACTTAGGGGGTGTTTCCCTTGCTGCACAGCCACTCCTTCTGCAGAGCATGAGATGGGAAGGGCACAGACCTGACTCAATAAGGCTACAACACCTGTGTGCCTCATGTGGAACAGATCAGGGAAAAGCCAGTATGGGCAGATTATTTCTACTGGTGCAAACAAAATCAGAGTGGGTGAGGGATGTTTGGGCTTGGCCACAGCATCAGCTGTCAGAAGCTGGGGGATAATTCTGTCAAGCCAAACCACAGAACCACCCAGAGAGTGCATAATCCAGGAATACGTGAGGCCTAGAAAGAAAATAGAGGGATCCTCCCTCTTGAGTTAAAACTTCCACAGGAGGAAATGAAAACTAGGACAAGGGCTGGGGTAGCTAGACAGAGAGACACCCAACATCATCTGTGTGGACTGCATAGTGGAGCTTGTTAGATGGACCTAAACCTTAATACCCATTGACATTTATCAGAGCCAAATGGGATGTGGGGCAGACTGGACTAGTCTGCTACACATTCTGGCATACCAGGGTAGGCGGCAGGCCTGGTGGAGTTATTGTGGGTCGCTCCAACGGGGCTGCAGCTCCCACTGGTTAATGTCAGGGCTGGGTATGTGCTGGGCAGAACCAGGCTGGATTGCAACAACCATTGGTTCCAGTGGAAGTTGGGGCTGGTAACAGAACCAACCCAGCAATTGCAACCACCAGCTGAATGGGGTGATGGACTGTACCAGGCCCTGTACTTGCTAGTGCATAAAAGAACCTGGGAACACCTCAAAGTTGTTTTTGAGATCTCCCCAATGGAACTGCTGAACTGGGAACCTTAACCAAGAAAAGACAGAAGCTACAACAAGTCAATCAACTACCTCAGCTATTCGTTGGTAGCAAAATATTGGGCAAACAGAGACTCTAAGATGGATTGTGTCAATCAGTGGATTCTTCGAGGACCTCAACGTGCTTGGAGTGGTGAGATTGGCAGTGATTCATAACCAGTGAACTATCACAACCACTCAAGCAAGAATCTCAGAGCATGCTCCACATCTGGGACCTGGGGTGGGTGGGAAACCGCATGGGGCTTCTCCCTTAAAACTCTGTTTACCTCAGATACATGAAGGAAACAATCAATATGGAAATAATAGTTTTACTCACTTTTTCAGCTCTTTTTACCCTAATTAGCTCTGTAAAGATTGTCAAAAATACAATAAAAAATAATTAAATAAAGAAAAAATAAAATAGCACTGTTGTTTCAGAAAATTCAAATACACTAATAAATTCCTCCAAAGATGTGCAATTAGTGGAATGAACACCTCAGATTATTAAAAAGTAAGAGAAGTCAGAAAAGTGAAAAAAATCAAGTACATTGATGATTTGAAATAGTCAATATCATAAAAGGCAATAAAATGAAAACTGAACTAAATACTGTCTGAAGCCATGTGATCAAGAAAACTGCTGCATATGAGAAATTTGCAGCAGTACAATCCACAACATGAAAGACACAGAAACAACACAAATGCCCATGAAAAGAAGAGTACATAATGATACTGTGATATATCTGCTCTCTGGAATACTACTCAGCCATTAGAGTGAATGAATGAATTTTGGACATTTGCAGCAAAATGGTACCAAATGGATTGCGTTATGATCAGTGAAATAATCCAGTCCCAGAAGCATAAATGTCATATGATTTCTCCAATATAAGGAAACCTTTCTGCAAATTACAGGGTCAATAGATTTATGGGCAAGCATTTAGATACACATATTTATCTGGAGGATCTGTGTAATGAAGGCAAGTACCCCATGATTCGGAGTTGCATTACAGTATGCATCTCTACTTCTGAATCAAAGATGGACTCTCAATGAAACCATTAATTATATACTAGAATGCTGGGCTACATATCAAAGTGTTCTGCATACTATGTGCTTACAATGTCAGAATAAGTCTCAATAGTACAACGCTGGACTTGTGACTGTTGTTGTGCAAATATAATATACGGTTCCAATACAGGGGAAAACATTGTTTCAGGTGAATGGTGGCGGTGGTCTCCTTCTCCATCACATTTGCTCTCTCAGCTTCCACATCATCCTAGCAAATACACATTTGTAAAATGAGGATACATTTGGCAAAGTTGAAATGTCTTCTTAGCAGTAAGTTCTTACTAATTTCTCTGAGAAAGAGAAAATGCAGTCTTCTCTTTAGTACAACAGTGGAGAACATATCATGACTTGTCTCATCAGAACCTGTGATTTATTTCAACTATGGATCCATGAACTCTATGAGCAATTAGAAATTCATATAAACATGTATTTATATATATACACACATATATACATATATGTGAATATATATACATTGGTATATATAAAATATATCTGTATGAATATATGTATGATTATATATATGTGCGTGCATACATACTGTATCAAGATTTATTGTCTATAAAGACTGAAGAAATATCAGCTGGGGGTTTCTAATCTGGATAAGTAACAACATATCAAGTAATGGAAAGTCTTTCCAAAGTTAAGTGAAATGATTTCCTACTAAGGAAAATATACATTGGATTCCAGAAGAATCAGTGAATCCAGTAACAAATAACAATTAAACCACAAAGATAAGCTGCAGATATAGCTATGTAGGTATTTTCAGCTTTGACCTTCAAGTGATGAGAGGAATAAATAAGTGGAAGCTACACTAAAGACAGCAGTATTTAAACTCCCAAAACTATTGAAAGGACAGAAAATTTATTCCCCTTCAGAATTGTTGCATGAGCTTTTTCTGTTTTGATTTTTTGATCAACTACATGTTTCACATATCTGCAGATGAGCAGAGATAACACGACTGATTTTAAGTTATAATTGAAGCTTTCAGGTGAGTCACTAGTAATTAATTAATATGCCATAGACTTTTTTTTTCAAATAACTTGCATGTTCTCTAAATAAGATACAATATGTAGCAATACAGACAACTTGATTTGGATGACATTTTATCGTGATTCAAATACCAAAGATACCTGGATATGACATTGTTCTCCTCAACTGAGTCTGCTAATGGAACTTGCTTTGTGAAATATGAATCTTCTACACACTGGTTTGATCCCCAAATGACTGGCTGCAGCTGGAAAGAGCCAAGACATTCTTCTAGATCTCCTACATGGATGCAAATGTAAAAGGATTGAGCAAACCTTGGCTGCTTTATCAGCTCATAATCAGTGAGCTGGATCAGAAATGAGGCAGCAGTTGTTCAACAGATGCCCACATGGGTTTCCAGTGCAGCACCTGGAGGATTTGCCTGTTGAGTCACCATTGCAGCTCCAGGAAGTTGCTCTAACATCTTTCATTCGTGCAAGGTAGAAACTTAGATTTGGTTTTAAATCATATGCTGTGCAGCATGGCCCAATGCCACTATCATCTCTGACTTGCTTGATCTGCTGAGTTCCTGCCCAAGAAGGCTAAAAATAAACATTCCAATTTGCCATAAGACTATCTCAGTTTGCCAAAAGGCAAATTAAAAAGCTATGTTTAAATATGAAACTGGCAACTGTCTGGGAGATGCATGGGTATATACAAAGCAATCAGACCTTTATAATTTAGGATCTTGTGAAGGTGCTGAAAGAAAGTATTAGAAGGCCTATTGAGCTAACTAACAGTAGAAAATGTCCCTTTTGAGTAAAATGAAAGTGACATCAAAGTAGAAATATACAGGACTCATGATCAACCTAACTAGAAACAAACACTATAATGTGACATGCTTTAGTCAAACTGTCAAGAATAAATGGATATGATCCTAACCTGTTATGAGAGAAATGCTGGATTACTTTCTTAGGTGTTCCCATACACTAATGTCTAACTTCTCATTAGAAACTCTTAATGCCAGGAGAGATGTAGATAGATACTTCAGGCCTCAAAGAAAGAAATAACAAATCTGCATCCCCAAATACTGTCCCATGTAAATGAAGACAAACAAGCAAACAAACAAGCAAAAGCAAACAGAATTGCAGAATGATATTTTGAAGACTTTACCACTATTCATTCAGGTACAAAAGATGGTTTTTGAAGTCCTACCTCAACAGGGGAGATTTGCACTAACCACAGTTGAAGACAGTTAAAGGGAAAACTCAACAATAAAAATACAGAGGAGGGCCCGGCATGGTAGCCTTGCCATTAAAGTTCTCACCTAGCGAGTTCTGGGATTCTATCTGGTCACCAGTTCTGGTGCCTGTCCCAGTGATCCTGCTTCCCATCCAGCTCCCTTTTTAAGGTCTGTGAAAGCAGTCGAGGACAACCCAAGTCCTAGCACCATGCACCCACGTGTGACCTGGAAGAAGCTCAAAGGTCTTGGCCCATGATCAGGGAAGCTATGGCACTTGCAGCCATTTGCAGGAGTGAGTCAGCAGAAGAAAGAGCTTCCTCTCTGCCTCTCCTCCTCTCTGTATATCTGACTTTCCAATAAAAATCACTAAAACTTTAAAACATGCAAGGTAAATGGACAAATAGACCATGAAAACATTTATGAAAACCTTGCAACATCAGGTTGTTAACTTAATAATTCCACAGGCAAATGCTCCAATGGCTCGTTAGAAGATAAATAGTTGCTAAACATACCAAACAACAGGACATAACTATTTCCTCCCAAAAACAAAACAACTCACCAAAAAAAAAAAAAAAAAAAAAAAAAAACTAGACAGAGTGAGGTGATGGGTGAGAAATACCATGCCAGCGACAACACAAATGAGAAGCTTTATGTATACTGATATCACACACAATAGATTCTGTCACACATATATAAAATAAATATAGATATAATGATATATATTATATAATATATACAAATAAAATAAATACGAATTTTATAAACAAAATTAAATATATAATATATGATCATATATTACATAAAATAAATATATGTATATTATATATATATTAAAAGAGATGACAAAGTGTATCACAATGAACAGTGAAATAATTCAGTATGGAGAAGAACCTATAATAAATGCGTATATATATTCACAATGCTACATGCTAATTGAACGTGATTGTTAATGGACATAAAGGGAAAGAAGTTTTCACTACAATAATAATGGCTGATAGCTACATTCCAACTTAGAAAATGGCCATGTCAACTACACAAAAAATCAAGCAAGAGGTAACAGAGTTAATGTGTACTCTGGGTCAGTCAGACCTCAAGGTGTAATAGCTAGAATCATACAATGAATCTCTAAAACAAATCAACAACTCATGAAACTCTGGAATTATGCCATAAAATGGAGACTCAACAACACATTATTGAATGAACAATGGGTCAATGGTAAAATTAAAAGAAACCTAGAAATGAATAATGAATAAAGATAATAGCACAGCATATCAAGTTACAAGACACAACAAAAGGAATAAGAAAACCAATGCATAACTGCAATCAACAAATCACAAAACAGTATGAAGCAAACAATAATTAAAGATAGGTGAAATGTAAAGATATAATAGTCATACATATTAATCTATCAAATTCATCCAGTGAATGCAATACATATCAGCATATGTAAATCAAGGAATATAAGAATAGTATCTACAGGATGAAGAATAAACTGTAAGACCATTAAAAATACTCAGACAAATATTTGGGTTCAAAAAACACACCATCAGAAAAAACATTACCAATTAAGTATAGAAAAACTCTTCGCAAAAGTATAAAGGATATATATATCAAAGTCAACAGCCATATCAAATTATGTTGTCAAAAGCCGAACTTCTTCCAAGATCTGAAACAAGCCAAGCATATCAACTTCTGCCACGCTTACCAGGAGGAGAAAGAAAGAATTAGCTGGCTCAATAGAGAAAAAGATGAAGTCCAAAATTCATGTGTGCAGAGGACATGATGCTCTAAGTGGGAAAACCTAAAGAGGCAAATTTCATCACTGGTCCTCATGTCTGCCCACCATAGGAACCTTTTTCATTGCCACATGTTCCTCTGTCATGATTCCATTTTCAGCCCATTATTCAGTGCAGAAGAATTAGCCAGCTCCTGTTTCCCACCCACATTCCAGGAGCAGCTCTCACAGTTCCAGTAACAACCAATAGTTGGTAGGCAGAAAGTGAGAAAGAGAAGGGGGGGAGGAAGGAGGGAGGGAAGGAAAGGAGGTAGAGAGAAAAGGAAGGAAGGACAGAAAGAGAGGAAGGAAGGAAGGAAGGAAGGAAGGAAGGAAGGAAGGAAGGAAGGAAGGAAGGAAGGAAGGAAGGAAGGAAGGAAGGAAGGAAGGGAGAAAGAATGGGAGAGTCAGGGAGGGAGAGGAAGGAAGGAAGGGACAAGGAAGGAAGGGAGGGAGGAGAGAGGGAGAAAGGGAGTGAGGGAGGAAATAGAGAGTATGCATTACTCTGCATTTGAAAGACCTGATGTCACTTCAAGCTAATCCATAGTGAGCTGCTTCACTACTGCTTTTTTATAAGCCTGGAAAGTATATCTATGTGCTGAAGAACATAGAGCACACCACATATTTTACAGGTCATCAAGAGGTTTCATCCAACCCAAGGTCTGTGCTAAGCTGCTCTCCATGTCATTGACACCTCTATATTGACACCTATCATTTGAAACCCTGGATGTTTATCAAGTAATGCAGGAAGGAGAAATTCCTTGAATACAAGAATCACAATGTGGCTGCTATTTGGGTTCAGTCACAAGCATTCCCTGGGAGTCTTGGGGAAGACATGACTTTCAATACCATATAGCTGTCTGCTCACTCCTGTGGGCAAACTCTAGGAGCACAGTACTTAGAACCCTACCATCCAAGTGAAAGGCCCAGCTATAACTCCAGACACCCCAATTCTGCCAGCATCTCGACCGCCATTTGGAAAGCCAACCAGGAACAAGCTAAACATTGTGGAGGCTGTCTTATCCAGATCCATTTCTGAGTGTGCGTGTGACAGACCTTCTGTGTTTTGTTCACTCTCACTGTGTGTAGCTATGCCTTTAGAAGATGAATCTACACAGTCCGAGGAATAAAATACGATATGTATAAAGAAAATTTATTGTGACACTTGGTCAATGTAAAATGTCTTTTAATCACATTTTAAAACAGTTCAGGCCACTAGTTGTTGCTGGCAGTGGTATTTATTTATTTATTTATTTATATTTCTTTCTTACAATCACACAGGCTTTAACAGAAAAACAATCCTGGATATTTTCACACTTTTAACTTGTTGTGAACCCACACTGTGACATGCACAGTGCAGGCCAACTAGGGTTCCTTCAACATCAGGGCAGCGCAAGCCATCACTGAAAGCCTTGAGCTTCTCAACAGTGCTAACATTTAGTTGCCTGCAATGTGAGGATCATGCCTGGAAGGTAGACATTGAAGGGCAGGGAGCCCACCAAAGCCACCCAGGACCCACTACCAGAGCAATCATTTATTAGTCCACTCTGGGCACGTGTCCTTCCACATGCTTTTCTTCTGGCTGACCCACAATGGCTGCTTCAGCATGTGTGCACCAGAAACTTGGTCCAGCAGCAGGGCTGAACCCAGGCAGCCGCGTGTAGGACAGGAGGGCTGCTGTCTATCCCTTTCACCCGCAGCCTGCATCCCTAGTGCAAGGCTGAGCTGGGCACACCCCGCAAAGGCTCCCCTCCCTTGCACGGGGAGCCTGGGGCCATGCTCAGGTTGAACAATTGCTTTCCTGCACACACACTGGAATTCTCGGGAGGGCTCAGCACGTGGGGACGGGTTGGGGTCCACTTCACGCACTGTGTCTCCCCACTCATTGTCAATGCCGAGATCTCTGCTCATGCACTTTTGTTGGCACATCGCCACTTCCAGGAGACAGTGCGGGGCCCTGGGATGACCAGGGCAGTATTCAGGCAGGGAGAAATTGGGACATTCCCCACATGCTCTGTTTAGCGTGGCAGCCTCTGTGGACCTGGGCCCAGGGTCTACTGAGGTGGAATATGGCTGTGGTGTGGGACAGGTAGAAGGACCAAGAGGGGCTTTAGGAAAGAGGCCCTACATGGAGCCTCCTCACGGGAAAGTCACCAGGGCCTGTGCAGTTACTGCTGCTGTCAGGTGCCAGGCAGTTTATGTCCTTTCCTGGGGAAAGGGCTCCGTGTCCATTCTGAGGAGGCCTGCCCCCCAGAAAAGGGAGGCCTGTGAGCTGAGGGAGAGAGTGCGGCCCTGCTGGGCAGCAGCAATATAAACATGGCTGCTGTGTACTTTGAAGGTGCTGGGGTAGTGGCTGAGCAGGAGGTGGGAGGAGCGTGCTGGAGGGAGGTGAGCAGAGGAGGAGGAGGGGAGGAGCAGGAGCTCCTAGCAGTCTGTGTTGCACATCAGAAAAGGCGGCATGAGAACCAGCAGGCCCCACCGGCATTTGGGTCAAGGACACTCCAGTTACAAGTGTGCTCTGGGAGACATCCATTGACCAGGGCCCATGAGAGACTGAAGCAGAGGCTGCTGCAGAAACTGAAACCGGATAAGGAAAAAGATGGCCAAACTTGAAGAGCTGGTATAAGGTGGAGCACAAAGAGAGGAGGACTGATCCAGCAGAGGAACAAACCAGGAGACACAGAATTGCAGGGAGAGGAGTGGGAAGGTCACTAGACTTCACCAAAGTTAGAAGACCAACACAGCTTGGAGGGACAGTCAGAAAAAGAAAGAAAGGAAAGGCAACACTCCACACAAGACTTGGTGAGTTGTGGTCCCAGGCATGTGGAAGGTCAGCGCAGTCTCTGCTGATCCATGGAAGACAAGGGCAGCTGCAAAAACAAGTTCCCACACCAGCGGGAGCCACAGACAACTAGAGTCCTGGAAACCCTAAGGGTTGCTACTGGTTTGAACATAGGGGCCATCAACCCCTGCCAAGGTTGAGGACAAGCAGGGGAGGAGGTCCCAGCAGAACTCCCACCAGCAGGTCAGCACCATTGAGAGAGTGCAGAGGGGCCTGGAGCCACTCTCTGTTGCTGGGTCACAGAAATTTGGCGGCTCCAAACTGTGGATTAGCTTTGGAATTCCCTGCTGTGCTTGGCGGCCTGAGCCCCAGAGGTGGGGCACTACACTGCAGAGTCAGCCAACCCAGACAGAGGTGCAGGCTAGCAGGGACCAAGCGGCACACCTTCCAACTGGGGAGCACATCTGAGTGAGTGCAACAGGAAGCCTCACTAGGCTGGCACGCCAAGCTTTTCTAGCCCAGCTCTGGCTGTGGATTCCAAGCTGCAGGTAGCTGGAAGCTCCTGTGAAGCCCAGCTTTTCTAACCCAGCTTCGGGCTGCAAATTCCAAGCCACAAGTGGGCAGCTGGAGGCTCAGGTGGAATTCCCTGCTGTGCTCAGCTCCAACCCCAGAGGTGGAGCACAACTCAACAGAATCTACTGATCCGGAGAGAGGTGCGGGCTAGCAGGAACAAGACAGTGTGTCTCACTGTGGGACAGCACCTTTCAAAGAGTGCAACGGAGACCCTTACTAGGCTTGGGCACAACCAAGCTTTCCCAAACCAGGTCAGGCCTGCAAATTCTGGGCCACAGGCAGCTGGAAGCTCCAGTGGAACCCCCTGCTGTGCTCAGCACCAACTCCAGAGGAAGGGCGGCACTGCTCCACACAGCTAGCTGACCCGGTCAGGGACACAGGCTAGCAGGCTTGCAAGGATACAACAGTGTGTCTCACAGTGGGACAGCGCCTTTGAGAAAGTGTAACAGGTAGAGTAACCTCACACTAGGGCCTGCCCCACAGAGCCTTCTGACCCAACTCAGGGTCAGAAAGAGCAGCAGGTGGCTGGAGACTGGGGCAGAACCCCCTGCTGTGCTCAGCTCCAACCCCAACAGGCGGGGCATGGCTCAACACAGTCTCGACCTGGGCAGAGGTACAGGCAAGTGGGCCACAGCAGCGTGTTTCCCAACAGGGGAGCACATTTGTGAGAGTGTAGCAGGGTATGGAACCGCACGCTCTCTATCTGCCCAGGGCAAAGACAAGAAGCCCAAGGCTACAAAGTCTCTCATCCACACTCTATCCCTGTTGGCACACATAAGACAATACCTAACCGAGGAAACAGAAGGCAGAACGAGAAGGGCAGGCATGCAGTAGGATGTGGTAAAAGAGGGACAAAAGATAGCTGAGGGAGGAGCAGCAGACTAGAAACCTGGAGGGAAGAGTGCTTAAAGTGTCCCTGAACACTGAGCAACCAAGAAGGATCACACAACTTGGAAGGAATCTAGAGAGAATAAGCAGGGAACACAACAACCCGCTCAGAACATGAAAAAAAAAAAAAAACACAATGGGGAAAAGCAACAGAAAAAGCAATGACTCAGATGAGAGAGTGAGCACCCCACCAAAAAAAGACCAAAAGACAATATCTATTTCGGAGAGGTGAGATGAAGTCATGGAAGCTTTACCAGACAAGGAATTTTAAAAATTAATGATAAAACTCATCAGAGACAATGAGAAGTGGGAAGACTTCAAGAACCACATAGTCACACAAATACAAGTCAAAAACAAAATTCATGAATTGAAAACCAAGGTTGAAAATATGACCAACAGAATAAATACAGCAGAAGAAAGGATCTCTGAAACAGAAGACACACATAGTGAAGATACCCAGCTCGTTAAACAGCTGGAGACAAACCTCAGCAAAGCTAATAAAATGATACAGGAAATGAAAGATCACCTCAGAAAATCAATATTTGGATCATAGGCCTTCCCCAAGCAGTGGAAAGAGAGTCAGGAATGCAAATAGTGCTCGATGAAATTATACAGAAAAACTTCCAAAACACTTGGAACACGAATCCACCCCGCATACAGGATGGACAGAGAAATTCCAACAGACATGATCCAAAGAGATCTTCACCCAGAACATGGTGTTCAAGTTCTACTCCAATGAAGACAAAGAAAGAATCCTGAGACAAGTACGAAGCAGAGAAAAAATCACATTTAGGGGAAAACCATTCAGAATCACAGTTGACTTCTCTGAAGAGACTCTACAAGCAAGGAGAGAATGGACAAAGATTTTCCAAATCCTGAAGCAAAACAACTGTCAACCAAGAATAATCTACCCAGCAAAGATCTCATTTGTATATGAAGACAAAATCAGATACTTCCATAGCAAAGAAACACTAGAAGAATATGTCAACACAAAACCAGCTCTGCAAAATCTCCTCAGAAATGCGCTAATTCCAGAAAAAGGAGGCAAGCCATAAAAAAAGATGGCAAACAGGAAGGTCTCCAAACTAAAGCCCACACAAGGAAGGGCAATTACACAGATAACAACACACACAAAACAAAATCACATGGCAGGGCAAAATCGCAACCTCTCAGTTTTAACTCTTAACACAAATGGTCTAAACTCACCAACCAAAGACAGAGATTAACGGAATGGATCATCAAACAAGACACAACTATCTTTTGCCTACAAGAAACACATCTAATCAGAAAAGATGCGAGCTAACTGAAAGTGAAGGGATGGAAAAAGATAGTTCATGCTAATGGACGAGAAAAAAAAAAAAAAGCTGGGGTAATGTAGGCCCCGGTCTCCCAAGGGTTAACTCCACAGCTCAGCTGTTTCTCAAAGGTGTAACAGGAAGGACAATCATGGCCTGATACATTTAGCCCCTGGCTTGAGTGCAATTTCCCTCCTTCCTGCTTCCCCTTGTTGCATGTCCTTGGGGGAGCTTAGGTGTTGCTTAACCATTGGGAAGATCCAGGGAGGGACCGAGCAGACTATATAAGAGAGTTCGACTTTGAATAAAGGCCTCACTTCACAAGAATGAGCCTCAGTGTATTGTGTGTCTTGTGTGTCTTGTCTGTGTCATAACCCTAGTCCCTCCGCTCGATCAGGGCTGGAAGTACGTGGCGATGTAGGCGTTGCCAACAGGGTAACTGTCCTAATTTCTGACGACATAGACTTCAATCCAACTAACATCAAAAGAGACAGGGAAGGCCATTTTATATTGATGAAAGGAATGATTCATCAAGAAGCAATCACCATCGTTAACATTTATGCACCAAATTCCAACGCATCTCGTTAAGTGAAGCAATTACTTACAGACTTAAGGGGAGACATAGATATGCACACAATATTTGTGCATGATCTCAACACACTTCTAACACCAATGAACAGATCAACGAAACAAAAACTGAACACAGAAACAACAGAGCTCACACAAACAATAGAACAACTGGACTTAGTAGACATATATAGAACTTTTTTATCCTAAGGACACAGACTACACATTTTTCTCAGCGGTGCATGGCACCTTCTCCAGAATCGACCATATAATAGGACACAAAGCAAATCTAAATAACTTCCAAAAGATTAGAATCATATGCTCTCTGACCACCATGGAATGAAACTTGAAATCAACAACGCAAAACACCCCAGGAAATATAGACACTCTTGGAAGATGAACAATATGCTATTAAATGTACAATAGATCAGAGAAGAAATTAGATGAGATAAAAAAATTATGGAAACCAATGAAAACTCCGATACAAATTCCAAAACTTGTGGGACACTGTCAAAGCAGTGCTAAGGGGTAAACTCATCACAATTGGAGCCCAAGTCAAGGCCCACGAAAGGCGCCAAATACAGGAACTAACCACACACCTCCAGGATATGGAAAAACAGCAGCAGAAGAGCCCCACAAACAACAGGAAACAAGAAATCATCAAAACAAGGGAGGAGATAACCCAATAGAAATAAAAAAAAAATACACAAAATCAACAAATCAAAAAGTTGGTTTTTTTGAGAAGATAAATAAAATAATAGATACTTCACTGGACCGACTGACCAAAAAAAAAAAAAAAAAAAGAAAAAAAAAGAAAAGAAAAAAAAAAGAAAAACAAGAGCAAATCAAATCAACAGCATTATAGATGAAAAAGGCAACATAACAACAGACACTGCAATCATTAAGAAAATCATTAGAAATTGCTACAAAGAAGTAAACTCCAATAAATTTGAGGACCATCACGTAGTGGAAATGTTCTTAGACTTGCACCACTTACCAAAACGTAGTTCAGAGGCAACAGAAGAATTAAATAAACCCATAACTGAGGCAGAGATTGAAGCAGTCATCAAGGATCTCCCAACAAAGAAAAGCCCAGGCCCAGACATTTTCACTACAGAATTATACAAAACATTACGAACAGAGCTAACCCCAATCCTTCACATCCTCTTCAAAACAATGGAAAAGGAAGCAACCCTTCCAAATTCATGCTGTGATTCCAACATTACCTTAATACCCAAACCGGATAGAGAACCATTAGAGAAGGAAAACTACAGACCTATTTCTCTGATGAACATTGATGCTAAAATCCTCAACAAAATTCTCACCAATAGAATTCAAAAAATCATCAGACAGATCATTCATCCGGATCAAGTAGGATTCATCCCTCGAATGCAGGGATAGTTCAACAATCAGAAATCCATAAATGTGATACACCACATCCAAAAACTGAAAAACAAGAACCACATGATAGTATCAATAGACGCAGAAAAAGCTTTAGACAAAATCCAAAACCTCTTCATGCTAAAAATGTTAACCAAGTTATGCATAGAAGAAACAATCCACAACATAATCAAAGCAATTGATGAAAAATCCAATGCCAGTATCATGCCGAATGGAGAAAAGCTAGAAACCTTCCCACTGAGATCTTGAACAAGACAAGGATGCCCAAATCTCCACTGCTATTCAAAATAGTCCTAGAGGTACTTGCAGAGGCCATAAAATGAGAAAAAGTAATCAGAGACATACAAATAGGAAACGAAGAAGTCAAGCTTTCATTATAAGCACATGACATGATCCTGTATATAGAAAAACCAGGAGACTCAATACAGAAACTGCTAGAACTTATATGCAGAGTGGCAGGGTACAAAATTAATGAACAAAAATCAACAACCATATTGTACGTAAACAGCCCCAAAATGGAAAAAGATCTAACCAGCAAGATACCATTCAAAATATCAGAGGAAGGTATGAAGAATCTGGGAATCAATCTAACCAAAAGTGTAGGAGACCTATTCGAAGAAAACTACAAACTACCCAAAAAAGAAATTAAACAAGACCTCAAAAGATGGAATAACATCCCATGCTCCTGGATTGATAAAATCAATATCATTAAAATGTCTATACCACCAAAAGCAATATATATTTTCAATGCAATTCCAATCAAATTGCTCAAAACAGTCTTTATGATTCAAAAGTTTATCTGGAAACACAAAAAACCACAAATAGCTAGAACCATCCTAAGGAGCAAGAAGTTAGCAGGGGGAATCACAGTTCTGGGCCTCTGGACATACTATAGAGCAGTGGTTATCAAAACAGCCTGGTACTGGCACAAAGATAGGACGGAAGATCAATGGGATAGAATAGAAGCACCAAAAGGGAACCCCCACAGATACAGCCAATTAATCTTTGACAAAAAGACCAATGCCAGTACAAGCAAGTGGGAAAGCATCTTCAGTAAATGTTGTTGGAACAACTGGCTGATAGCCTGCACACACAAAAAGATAGACCCACATCTATCACCATACACTAAGATCCAATCTACATGGATAAAAGACCTAAACTACATCCAGAAACCTTCAAACTCTTGCAAGAAAATGTAGGAAACACCCTGCAAGACCTAGGATTAGGTCCTGGCTTTCTAAGAAGGACAACAAAAGCAATAGCAGTTAAGAACAGAATAAACAAATACACAAATAGGTCCTCATCAGACTAAGAAGCTTCTGTGCAGCAAGGGAAACAATCAACAAAGTAAAAAAGCAACCCACAGAATGGGAGATCTTTGAGCACTATGTAGGGGATAGAGGGCTAATCTCCAGAATATACTTTATATACAGAATATAAAGAACTCCAAAACAACCAAATCACCAAAACAAAGAAGCCACTCAAGAAATGGGCATGAGAAATGGGCAAACTTTTCACAAAGGAACAAGTCCAAATGGCAAACAAACATGAAAAAATGCTCCAGTTCCCTGGCAATAAGTGAAATGCAAATTAAGACATCAATGAGATACCACCTAACACCAGTAAGACTGGTCCATATAAAAAAGAACACCAATGACACTTGTTGGTGAGGATGTGGGGAAAAGGGAACCCTACTCCACTGCTGGTGGAGCTGCAGGTTAGTACAGCATTTATGGAAATCAGTCTGGAGAACACCTAAAATCTCAAAGTCTGCATACCATTTGACCCAGCAATAGCACTCCTAGGAATATAGCCAAAACACCTGTTTCATGACAAACAAACATGCACCCCTATGTTCATAGCAGCACAATCAGTAATTGCCAAAACATGAAAGCAACTGAATTGTCCATCAGCAGAAGACTGGATAAGAAAGCTTTGGTTCATCTACTCCATGGAATACTATTTTAAAAAATCAAAATGCTATTAAAACAATCAAAATGCAGCTCTTTGTGGCTAAATGGCTCCAACTGGATACTATAATGCTAAGCAAAATGAGCGAATCCCAACAGGTTATATACCACATGCATGCCTTAATTTAACCTGTAATAATTTTGGTTTGTTTGCTTGTTTTGGAACCTGTCATTGATACTGTCTCATCCCATGTGTTTTGAACAATTGAACTTGAATTATTTTTAATATATCATTTACTCCATAATATGTCAATTAATTCCATAACATTGTATGCTGTTGCTGATGTTTTCTTGAGGCTTTTAACGGACTGGGACTTTACACTGATACCGCTACCTTCAGACCAGAGAAGGTCTCCACAAGAAGCTGCTTATCTTATCAGGACAATAAGATGCTCCTCTCTATTCTAGGTATATGCTTGCAATGAAGGAATGTCAACTGAACTTGAACTGTGGTAATGAAACAAGGTGGAGGAATCCACCATGGGGGGAGAGTTATGGCATGGGTGAGGGAATCCCAGTGCCTAGAAAAATGCTTCACATAATAAAATGTTATTAACAATTAAAAAAAAAAGGAAAAAAAGACAAAGGTATCAAATTAAAAAAAAAAAAAAGAAGAAGAAGAAGAAGCTGAATGAAGCAGAGCCACAACATACTGATGGAACGCAGAGGGATGATCATCCACAACATCCCTGGCTTCTGCTCTGAAGTTGTATCTTTTTATGTGCTGAGTCACAGTTGACAGTGTAGCCATTCACCTAGTTAGCATTGAGGAAATACATCACCGTGAAAAAGTGTCTGTTTTGAGGAAAATGAATTTTCCACAGTACATTTAAACACTCTAGGGAGGACTGGAGGGCATGTTGACTGAACCTACACTGTTATGCATAAGTCCAAAAATTGTCAAGGTATTCCTCCAACTTGGAAGGAAGGTTCTTTGAAAGCGGTCTTGCCTGTGTTGAAGACTTTCAGGTAACAGAACGATTCACCAACCCAGTCACTGACAACTGCTTGGAAGGCTACTGCCAAAAAATATGATGCCTGAGGTAGCTCTCAAAGGAAGCACCAGCTCAGAATGCATCCTGTCAGAGAAACGAGATTCTTGTCTTTTCCATTGCTGCCAGGTTGCCAGTAAGATCCTGTGGCACACAGAGGTATGAAATTCTCGATGGCAGTTCACCCTTAGCTCACAAGGATCGGGGTTCTCACTATACTGAGGACAGAGGCCCTCCTTCTGTCCACCACTTAAAAATTAACATGTACCAGGAGCTCTTATTTGAGAATGTATTGGGACATTGTGATCCAGTAATATTAATAACCCAGCTGTGCATTGTGTAGGTCTGAATTCTAGTCCCACACGATGGGACTCCAGTTCGATATTTATGATTCTGTTGCATGTTCAAACAGCCCTGAGACTGTGATGCTTGCTCTTCATTTATTTCCTATGAGCTGTGAAAAAAGAAATATCTGGACAAGTCATGGAAGACAGAAGATCTATGTAACAATATTTTAAGGAGCACCCAACAAAAAAAGATTTCTCCTTTGCACTGCCTGTTCTTTCCATATTGAGAAATATAGATCAAGTTCACATGAAATTTCTTGTTCCAAGCCTGGGATGTGCTTTTCTGTACAGTTTTTGGACTAAGACCATTGTAGAGATGGGTTAAGCCCTTCCTCAAATATCAGTGCCAGAATAAGTATTTCAAAATAAGTATTTCAAAACACCTTTTTGTATTGGAAGCAGAGAGAAAAGAGGAAGCAGGGATGTTTGGAGTTCTTCTTTGTCGTGTGCAGCTCCTACAACAGAAGCCCTGTGATAAAATGCTCCAAATAAGGCATTAGTGATGCTCTTCCTCACATTTGATATTGTCCAGGGTAGCATATGCAAGAGTCAGTGCAGATCAGAACTGATACCAATATACAGTCATTAGGAACTTTTTACAGACTTCCCACATGGGGGCAGGGACCTAAAGCACTACGTCTAGACCCTGCTGTTTCTCAGGCCCAAATCAGGGAGTTACATTGGAAACGGAGCAGCCAGGAGTAGACTGCTGTGCATATGGGATGCCAGCACTACAGTCAAAGGATTAGCCTTCTTCCTTACTGCTCAAGCCCCAGTTGTCATTTTTTATGAGATTGTAATATTCCATAGTGGATAAGAACCACAATTTTTACATACATTTAACTATTGAGTGATTTCCAGGGTCTCTGTCTTAGTTCATATGAATTGATTTGCTAATTACACGATATTAAAAGTAAGCCTTCCATGCCCTGGTTTCATTTGGAGTAGGTTATTCCCATGATTGTGATGGCTGGATTATTCTCTGATGGTGGGATAGCCAACAAGTCCTCAATTTGGTAGAATAGAAAGTGTGCTGATATCTGAATATGGGCAATGATATCTTAAATACCAGCATATACAAAAATCCTTGAGGTGTTGATTTTTGTTTTTTTCTTTTTTTGAAATCTTAACTATAGTACTGATTTTTTCAGTGGTTTTCAAAAAACAATGACAATAGAATTTCTCATAAACATTTTTTCATGATTTTCAATACATGAAAGATTAAATGCCACCTTACAAGAGTACAAATCTAAATTTTTAGAAGCCAAAATGTAAACCTATTAAATACTTTACCTGGGGAATATAAATGTATTAAAAATGTTATAGGAAAATTGAAAAAATGTTAGGAAGCCTGGAAACAATTTCATTCATGCGCAGCATAAATTATGTAATAATCTCTCAGCTCTATATTTTATTTCTAATTTTCTTTTTTTATTTTTTCAATTATTATTATATTTTTGGAAATCTTTACATAGTTAATTAGAGAAAAATGTTCAAGGGCTACAGCAAAGTGGTTAACACTTTTATTTCTGCATTTTTTCCTTCATGAATCTGAGGAAAAGGGGGTTATAAGGGAAAAGCCCAACCCAATTTCCCACCAACCCAGGTCCCAGATGTGGAGCATGCTCTGAGATTCTTGCTCAAGTGGTGATAGTTCACTGGTTATGAATCGCTGCCAGTCTCCCCACTCCAAGTACAATGAGATCGTTGAAGAATCCACTGATTGACACAGTCCATCTTAAGAGTCTCTGTTTGCCCAGTTTTTCACTGCCAACACATGGCTGAAGTGGTTGATTGACTTGTTCTGTCCTCTATTTCTTCATGGTTAGGAATCTGAGTCCAGCAGTTCAATTGGGGATATCCCCAAACAAACAAACTTTGTCTGAGGTGTTCTCAGACCAGATTCTTGTATTTACTAGCAAGTACAGGGCCAGGCACAGTCCATCGCTCCACTCAGCTAGTGATTGCAATTGCTGGGTTGGTTCTGTTACCAGCCCCGACTTCCACTGCAACCAATGGTTGTTGCAATCCAGCCTGGTTCTGCCCAGCACATACTCGACCCTCACATAAACCAGTGGGAGCTGCAGCCTAGTTCGAGTGAACCACCAGGCCTGTCCCCTTCCCTGATTTGCCAGTATGTACAGCAGACTAGTCCATTCTGTCTCACATCCCATTCAGCTCCCATACATGTCAATGGACATTGAAACCTAATTCCATCTAACTAGCTCCACTATCTAGCCCACACAGATATTGTTGGGTGCCTTTCTGTCTAGCCACCCAGCACCTCTCCTAGTTTCCATGCCCTCTCGTGGTAGAGGCAAACCAATAGGGAGGATCCCACTATTTCCTTTCTAGGCCACTCCCACTCCCGGATTATGCACTCTCCAGGTGGTTCTGCAGTGTAACTTGACAGAATCAGCCCCCAGCCAGCTTTTGCCAGCTGATGCTGTGGCTAAGCCCAAACAATCCTCACCCACTCATATTTTTTTTCACCAGTAGGAACAATCAGTCCATCCTGGCTTTTGCCTGATCTAGTCCACATGAGACAAACAGGTGTTGTAGCCCTGCCTAATCTGGTCTGCTTCCTTCTCAGCTCATGCTCTCCTGTGGGAGTAGCTGTGCAGCAAGGGAACACATACTCTTATTCCTCCTGCCCCCTCTGCTCCTTCCATTCCTGGTTCTCACCCGTGCTTCTTGGGCACTGTGTTCACATTCGATACAGGCAGCCTCACCTTGCCATTCTCTAATGTGTGTACTGTTTTTTTTTTTTTTTTTTTTTTTGTCGTGACTGAACCTGGCTCTACCCACACCCCACTCTGGAGTTGGGATTTACCAGTGGATGACATGAACTGATTCAGGCTGGTCTGTCCCCGACCCATGCCAAAGGTATGCCAGTGGGTAACTTTGCGTGGCCTGTTCTGGGCTGTTTCCTATCATGCATTTTGCACTTACCTCTCTGGTCTGTGTCTTGCCAGAGGAGTTGCCCAAGATCCTCCATCAGAGCCCTTGCCAATGCCAGATTTTGGGCATGCCAGTGGGTTCATGGGTCAGCACTACTCAGTTCACCTCCTGTCTTAGCAGGAACAGTGGCTTTTACTGACTATTCTTCAACCCAAACTGGATCTTACTGTTTGATGCTTCAACCCAGCCAGGGATTGTCAATATCCACATACAGCTCACACATGGCTCAGCAGGGCTTGAGACCCAGTCCATCCCACATCTACCCTGGTCCTCCAGAGCACAAGACAGTGTTGGATTCTAGCCCTGCTTGGTGCATCCAGTCCCAGTCCTTGTGCCTAGGGAAACTACAACCATATCCTGAACACAGCCCGCATTCCAACACCATCCTCCTTGGTGGGAACCTCAACCCAGTTAGGGTGTCCCCTTAGCTCCACAACCAGGCCTGTTCCCAGCCATAGATCACATGCATGCCAGTGGTTACTCTGACACAGCTTGGCTCAGCTTCTCTCTTGTCCTGGTTTCTGCCATAGACACTGTGGCTTAGCGTTCTGGCTCACGCAGACCAGTAGGTGAAAGATTCTAGCTTAGCATAACCTGTGCTCTATGCTGGTTTCTAGTTGCACTTGAGGGCTAAGGTTTATTCAATTCTGCCAAGTCCACTCCATCCCATTACCAATCCACACATTAGCCAGCCATTGGAGCTACTTTGCCCAGCTTTTCCAACCCCCGTTCTGACTCACATGTTCATCAGTGGTAGCTATGACTCATCAGGGGAGTTTCCCAAGTTCCTCCACATAATTCACTCCCAGAACCAGTTCCCATAAGTGCCTTTGGGTTTTAGGCCAGTGCCAAGCGAAGTCTGGCCTTCCATTTGGCCTTGTATCAGCTGGTGAATGTTGTAGTCCTGCCCACCCCTCACTCTATTCAGGATGCACATTAGGGTGCTGCTGCCTTGACCAGTCCAGACTGTTATTGGTTGCTTTACCTAGGTGAAGGCATGCTCCTTGCTCACACCTAGTTACTCCATCACCCCTTCAACTCTTCATCTACCTAGTAGGGTTAGTGTTTCCACAGGGTTTGTCCCATACATCCACCCCAGAATCTACCACTGGACGTGGTTCTCTTGTGTGCTAGTTAATCTCATGGCCACGTCTAACATGACCCTATTCCTGATCCATTATCATAGTCCTGCTACATAATCTCCCAAGCCTTAGCTTTTGCATGGACTGGTGTTTGGTGCTCATCATTGTTCAGTCATTAAAAGTACTACACAGTATTTAAAGGAGTTTGGTTAATCAGTCCTATCTATAAAAATCATGTGGTCCTTCTCCTCCAACCTACTCATTACTCTTCCTTACCTTCAAAGGAAAATTTACTCTGTTGTTGGTAGTTGTTAGGATTGATTGACATCCCAGAAGAACAATGGGCTTAACATGGAGCTACCTAAGCAGCAATTCAAAGCCCCAAACCCCAGAGCTGGCCACTGGGCACTCAGCAGGCAGAGCCTGGTGCCAAATGGTGCACTGGCTGCCCAGAGACAGGTCACTATGTGGACATGGAGACTGGAATCAGGGCTCCGTGCATGGAGATGATTCTGGTCTGGTACCCCACAGCAGCCAACATGCTGCTGGAAGATTGAATCCCAGGTCCCAAGTTAGCCCATAGCCCTAATCCCATCCCCCACACCATGATGGCATCAGGTGGGGTCTGGCCCTGGCCCCAGGTTCAACCAGCCCTCCAAACATACCCAGTTGGTGAACTCATCATGAAGGAAAATGTCTGGAGCTCGGGCAGGCCCATGGACAAATCATCGTGTGGACATGGTGGCTGGAACTGGGGCTCCAAGCATGAATACAATTCTGGCCTGGCACCCACCAGTAGCAAACCCATAAATCATGGTACAACATTTAAATTCAACGCTTACATTAAGTACTGATTTGTTCTGAGACAAAGGTGATGAATTAGAGCTAAGATATCAAAACGAGAGAATCAAAATTTCACAAAAAATTGTAAGAAAGCAATATTTATATAAGTTGATTGAGATAGGTTTACATGAATATTGAAAAACATTATTCTGCATGAAGGAACAAACTGCAGAATAATGTTTGTGAATTAAGAGTACAACATGCCACCAAGAAAGTAAAACTATGAGTTATAAAATTAGGGCCAATGTAGAGAAAGGTGCATCCAGTCCCCGTCCTTGTGCCAAGGGAAACTACAACTATATCCTGAGAAAGGTGGCTCATTCAGGGAAAAGTCCCAAGCACTAGTTACCTGGAAGGAAACGTGACATGTCCCCCACATATTCCCACAAGGGACCTTTGGGGAATAGTGTTAAGAGCACATTTAGGAATCCCCCCCCCACCTGGGAGGCATGGCATATTTTTCCTGCGCATGCTTTACTGGGTCCTGTTGAAGATGGCTATAGAGGTCATTGGAAAGACAAACACCTTGTTGCAGGCCAGGCACCACACCAGATGGACATACGTTGCAGTGATGCATGCTTCCTCTCACACTGAAAGCGGCAAACTCCCTGGTTTGCTGCCTCTGTGGCTTTGGGATTTTAGAGTTGCAGAGATGTGGCCACAAAACACATGTCCTCACAACCAGCTTGTGTGTGTGGCACAGCCTGTCCACGCCCTTGGCTTTAAGGGAGCCATTCTACCCTGCAGCTCTAGAAGCTGTACCCATCCTGGAGCATTGCCTGGGTCCAATCTGATACGCCACATAATGGCCAGCTGTGCATGGTCCAAGACCACCTGAGCTTCTGCTGCTGCTATTGCAGGCACAAATGCTACCCCACCTTGCATACATGTGCATCTCTCAACCACTGTGAATACCACCTAAGCCAAAGGAATCCCCTGTGGACAGCACGTTGTTTAAGCTCTTCGCCATTTCATAGTCACACAGTGTGTTCTCAGTGGCTGTGGAGTGATGGGGAATGAGGGGTGTGGAGGGACACATGAATACGATACTGGCCTGGCACCCACCAGCAGCAAACCCATAAATCATGGTACAACATTTAAATATAATGCTTACATTAAATACTGATTTGTTCTGAGACAAAGGTGATGAATTAGAGCTAAGATATGAAAATGATAGAAATAAAATTTCACAAAAATTTGTAAGAAAGCAATATTTATATAAGTTGATTGAGACATTTTTGTGCATGAAGGAACAAACAAACTGAAGAATAATATTTGTTAATCAAGAGTACAACGTGCCATCAAGAAAGTAAAACTATGAGGTAAAAATAAGGGCCAATGTAGAGAAAGATGCATCCAGTCCCAGTCCTTGTGCCAAGGGAAACTACAACCATGTCCTGAGAAAGGTGCCTAATTCAGGGAAAAGTCCTAAGTACTAGTTACCTGGAAGGAAAAGTGACATGTCCCCCACATATTCCCACAAGGGACCTTTTGGGAATAGTGTTAAGAGCACATTTAGGGCCTGGTGCGGTGGCGCAAGTGGTTAAGGTCCTCGCCTTGCAAGCCCAGGATCCCCTATGGGCGCCAGTTCTAATCCCGGCAGCCCCGCTTCCCATCCAGCTCCCTGCCTGTGGCCCGGGAAAGAAGTCAAGGACGGCCCAAAGGCTTTGAGACTCTGCACCCATGTGGGAGACCCGGAAGAGGCTCCTGGCTTCGGATCGGTATAACATCGGCCGTTGCGCTCACTTGGGGAGTGAATCATCAAACAGAAGATCTTCCTCTCAGTCTCACTTCTCTGTATATCTGCCTTTCCAATGAAAAAAATAATAAAAATAAATCTTTCAAAATAAGAGCACATTTAGGAATCTCTCCCACCTGGGTTGCATGGCATATATTTCCTGCGCATGCTTTACTGGGTCCTGCTGAAGATGGCTATAGAGTTCAGTGGAAGGACAAACACCCTGCTGCAAGCCAGGCGCCACATTAAATGGATACATGCTGCAGTGATGCAGGCTTTCTCTCACATTGATTGCGGCAAGCTCCCTGGCTTGTTGCCTCTGTGGCTTTGGGATTTTAGAGTTGCAGATTTATGGTGCCGCAAGACACATGCCCTCACAACCAGCTTGTGTGTGTGGCACAGCCTGTCCTCACCCTTGGCTTTAAGGGGGCCATTCTTTCCTACAGCTCCAGAAGCTATACCCAAACCAGGAGCAAGCCTGGGTCCAACCTGACATGCCATATAATGGCCAGCTGTGCAGAACCCCTAGACCACCTAGATCTTCTGCTACAGGAATTACAGGCACAACTGCTAAAACCACCTTGCATACATGTGTGCCTCTCAACCACTGTGAGCACTACCTAAGCCAAAGGAATCCCCTATGGACAGCACGTCGTTCAAGTTCTGTGTCACTTCATAGTCACACAGTGTGTTTTCAGTGGCTGTGGAGTGATGGGGAATGAGGGGTGTGGAGGGACACATTTCTCTTTGGAGAAAGGACATGCACACACGCTGGCAATGAGGGACGTCTCATTCTCTGTGCGGGCTCCTTGAAATTTCAGTGGTCTTCCTCTTCTTCCCCCTCCTCCTCCTCAAGTTGCTCCACCTCATGCAAAGACCTGGGTCAAGACACAGAGCAGTGTCCCATGTGGTTTCCCAAACCCCAGCTGGGCTCATGCAGGTTACACAGGGTGATGAAGTGATCCCAGCTGCCTTGCAACCCTCATGTCTCTGCTGCCATGACCACCACACTCGCATTTTGGGCTGCTGTGCTCCTGGTAGGCTGCCTCCAGTATGCAGACACTTGTGCTTTTGCTCTCGTTGACCTACTCTCTTGCACCTGGATGCCAGCCCAGCCTGAATACCCACCAACCACACCAGACCCAGCACAATCCCAGTGTGCCTGCTAGGCAGACAGCCCAGGCTTTGACAATGCTCCCAGGCATGGTGAGATGCTGATGGCAGGGGTCAAACCCACTGGAACCAGAGTACAGCCCTTGGTGTCAGGCTGTGGCAGAAGTGGGTGAATGCGGAAGCCTGGATGCAAGAGGGAGGACCCATCAGCCTTCAAACCTCCCACCTATTCGATACAGGTGTAGGGGAGCCCTGCAGGGCTCGGGTGAGTGGATGTTTCCTTCCTGGAGGAGGCCTGTTGTCACACTGCTCCTGGCTTCCCAGCCTCCCAGCCTCCAACCTGAGGGAATGCTCATTCTCCAGTCCCTGGTCTATGCACCCCACTTCTGACATGGTTCTCATGAATCTGACATCCTCCCTGGGAGAGTTCAGCAGGGGATTGAGCCCCAGGTCATTGCAGATGATCTGGGTGGAGGGTTAGGGAGGAGGTCAGGCCAGCGAAGGATTGTTAATCTCACCTGAGCCTCCTTGCAGGCACCTTGCCCACTGTACTCCTACAGCAGCAGAGCAGCAGCCAAATTCACCGGTACTGGCCCTCACCAGCTTCTGGAGGCCAGCTTCCTGAGGCCAGCAAAGGCTCCGGAGTCGAGTGAGCTAATGTGAAGATTTGAACCCTCCAGAAAATATTTCTCTTTCATGAAATTTTATGATAAACAAATATATGAAGCTGTAGTGCCCTGAGACTGTGATGTGTATTGGAGCATACTAGTTTCTGTAATGTCCTTTTAATTTTTCCGGTGTAGACTTATTTTAAGCTTAAATAAGAAGGAGGATGCACCTGCGTGGGTACTGTTTCTCTGAGTGATTGTTGGGACGCAGTGTTTTTGGTTCCAGCAAGTTTGCCAGGGTGAGCTGTGTCCCACAGCTCCACAGCACCATCATCTTTCTTATATTTCTCTCCCTCTCAGTCCCCAGCACCCCACCTCTCACCTGCTGGGTGCTCTCTAGTCAGGCTGCAGGCTTTCTCCTCATCATCACACCTTCCAGCATTCTTCCTCTCTCCCAATCTTCTTCTACACACAGATCATCTGTGAGGACCTGTGGCTCAACCCACTGCACTACTACACCACAGAGCCAGGTGAGCAAGCCTCAAATTAACAAAATACTTATCTTCAATGTCTACTCTGACTTTGTAATCATATAGATGCAGAAATTAGGTGAGGAGGCATCCTACTGTGAATTTAAAACATGATGAATTGTCTTTAAAAATTCTGGGTAATTGGGACACATTTCATGAGACTGCCCAGATTGGAGCACTCTAGGCATCTGATGTTTTAAGTCCATTTTCCCCACATCAGTTTTTGAACCAACTTGTAATTCTCAGGTGTGGTGTAGAAAGGAACATTGGGCACACTGAGAAGGAACATTGCTGGGACCTGAGCAGTAGAAATCAGGGACTCCATTTAGCTTAGGAAGAAGCGGTTTAAGATGCTAGTCTTGCTTGGGCTGAGAACTGGTCTAGTATACTTGCGTTCCAGGGGAATGCAGGGCAGTGTATGTGTGGCCAGCACCAAGGAGGCAAGCAGATGTGACAAGTGGGGCAGGCATAAGAGAGGAAGTTAGGCTGGGTGGTGCCACAGGTCAGTGGCCACCACCAGGATATCCTGTGCAACCAAGCTCAATTCACATGCCAAGCTGAGCAATGATGCCCGTGGTAAGGTTGGCATTCGCCAAGAGGATTCTTGCTGTTCTCTATATGCTTGGAGACTGGTTCCTTCAAATGACCCATGTTGGTGAGATTCTTAAAGATCATGGTGAGGCAGGGCTTCCCAACCTGTTCCCCCAACTAATGCTGGTTGCAGAGCAAGCTAATTCCTACCTCTGACAGCAGCATTCCATGCAGATGCTGCTTTGAGTCCTCGTTGCTCCACTTCTGATCCAGATACCTGCCAATTCAGCTGGCAAAGCAGTATAGAATATCTAAGTACTTAGGCTCCTGAACTCACATGGGAGACCCAGAAGAAGCTCCAGGCTCCTGGCTTTAGTTTTGCCTAGCCCTGACTGTTGTAGTCATTTGTGTAGTGAATGAACAAATGCAAGATCTCTCTGATTATGTCTTTTCAATAAACATAATGAAAAGGCACAACAATACATGCATATATATATATATATATCACATAAATATTTATATATACAGTATGAATGTATACATACATTATTCATATAAGACATCTATCATTAAGTTATAGATATACTCATCATATAATGCAGAAGAATTATGAGAACAAGAAATAGATCTATACAAGGGAATGCCATTATTGTGGTTTCTCTTAAGAAACAATAGATAACACACATTGGAGGTGAGGGATAGACCACATGCCAAGTTCTGGCCATGATGCCTTGCATATGCATCAGACATCCACCTTCACCACTCTATAAAGCTGTGCTCCTACTTATGTGTGTCTGAAAACAATATAAAAATGATCAGCCTGGCTACCAGTGTGCAGGCAGCTGTGGATTCTCCTCAAGCAGTGACCTGAAAAAAGGCCATCCTGAACATGTCCCAGATGTTTGATGATGATGGTAGGATGGGCAGGATAGTAGGTGGAGGTAAAGAGAAGCTTGAAGGGTGTTGCAATGGGCCTGAGAGGAGTGTGTGGCCTGGCAGCTCCCCTAGAAGAGCCCAAGGAGAGGGAAAGAAGCTCCTATCTGTGGAATATGTGGATGGATGATATAAGAGCAGAGGAAAGTGTTGGGTGCTGGCATCAGCCCCAGCAATAAAGGATGGCGGGCAGCAAGGAATGTGTGGATGTGCCGGTGAACCCCAATGACTGATTGCGGCTAGTGGGGTTGGCCCTGTATCCCTTGGGACCTGAGGAAACATACAGTCTGCAGCATCCCTTCAGTGCCACCAAGACCACAGTGACACAGCACTGGGTGCCTCTGTACTCACCTGTGAGCAGGTTTCTCCTGTACCCATCTCACTTGAGCGTGACCTGCTGCTCCAGCCCCAGGGACTCTGAGACAGCAAGCCCTGGTGTTCAGAAGGTTGTTGTCAACTGCCTCTTATAGTTGTAACAGTGCCACAAACCCTCCTCTCTGCAACCTCCTTCCTGACACCTGGCACATTTTTCATCAGTGGCTCTGAAATTATTTGTTTTCTTTTTCCTGCAATGGTTTGTGCTTTTTCCAGCACAATAGTGCAATTTACTAAGCCTGTACCTCTAAATGCCAGGATCCCATATGCGTACTGATTTGTGTTTCAGCTGCTGCAGTTGTTGCCTGGAAAAGCAGTGAAGGATGTCACAAAGCAATGTAACACTGCACTCATGTGGTAGATGAGGATAGAAGCCCCTGGTTCCTGGCTTCAGAATTAGGCCAGCACAACCCTGGTGATTGTAGCCATCCAAGCATTTAACCGATGAATTGAAGATCTTTTCCTCTGTCTCACTTTCTCTGTGTAAATCAACCTTTTCATTAAAAAATAATAAATATTTAGTTTTTATTATTTAATTTAATTTAACTTTGACTTAATTTTTAAAAAGATTTCATGTATTTTTATTGGAAATCCAGATATACAGAGAGGAGGAGTGACACAGAGAAAGATCTTCCATCCATTGATTCACCCACCAAGTGGCCATGATGGCTGGATCTCAGCTGATCCAAAGCCAAGACCATGGAGTTTCTTCTGGGTCTCCTAAGTGGATTCAGGCTCCAAGACTTTGGGTAATCCTCAACTGCCTTCCCACTCCACAAAAAGTGAGCTGGTTGGGAAGCAGGCCTACATGGACACAAACTACTACCTAGATAGCATCCCAGTGTGTACAAGGCGAGGAATTTAGTCGCTAGGCTACAGCACTAAGCCTTCTGCTTTATTTTTTAAGATTTGTTTTTATTGGTGAGACTGGTTTACTGAGAGAACAGAGACAGAGATCTCTATCTGCTGGTTCACTCTCAAACTGGTTGAAGTGGCTGAAACTGAGTCAATCTGAAGCCAGGAGCTTCTTCCAAGTCCCCCACATGAGAGCAGGGTTCCACGGACTTGGGCTACCCTCTGCTGCTTTCCCTGGACACAAGCAGAAAGTTGGATAGGAAGTGGAGCAGCTGGAAATTTGCACTCATATAGGAGGCCCATGATGAAAGGAGTTGGATATGAAACAAGACAACCCGGATTAGAACCAGAACCTTTATGGGATCCTGGATTGTGCAAGGTGAGGCCTTCAGCCTCTAGGCTAGCATGCCAAACCCCAACATATAATCTTGTATCACGGTCATCAACTAGCCAACTTTACTATGGATCTACAGCCATGGTGAACATACAGAAGGCTGGGTTCCCAGAGGGTCTTAATGATATCAGCCACTTTTTAACTATAGTTAGACATTCTCATCACCCTTGGTGGATATGCTAAGGCATTCACATGCCTGTCCAGGGATTCAGATGGGCATTCACCAGCGTGCTGGCTTCTGTGACTTTATGAGAGTAACTGCCTCTTTCATCCCCACTGTCCTGGCCTGGACAGTGAGGGTCAGGAAGACTTGTCTCCTAAAGCTGCCAAATGACAGGAAAGAGGACACGTTTATCATCATTGGAGAATTCAAGTGAGACCATAGACCTTGCCATTCAATGATTCTAAAACTTATACTTTGTATGGTGCAGCAGAATTTTCTCCAAAGGGTTCCCCTTTCTATTTGCATTGCTGGTTTTTCCTGTGTGCCCAGCACTGGGACTATGGTGATGAGAATAGGCATAGTCACATTTCCAAGGAATCATCCTGTTAAACAAATGAACACTTGCTTGTGTGGGGATTCAGCAGTTTTGCTGGCAAAGTTTCAGGCGAGCTTTCAGTGAAGAGTAGGAGGTGTACAATGTCCATGGATACTAAGGCGAGTCTGCCTAAATGGAGCGTTGCCAAGTCATGGAGAGAAATGCACAGAGAGTGTGAGAACATGGTGGACAGAGGGACAGTGGGTGGGGATTTTTACAATCAAGGATGAAGACATGCATGGTCTTGTGTACCATACCAAGGATTTTGGATACTACCCAACGGACAAAATATACTATTAATGTGTGTGTGTGTGTGTGTGTGTGTGTGTGTGTGTGTGTGTGTGTGTGTGTGTGTGTGTGTGGACAATCAACCTGTCCTTGAGTGAAGCAAGAATTAGCTGGGAACCAGAATGGAAACTAAGGCACAAGTCATGCTCAATCATCAAAGAGGAACTGGGCAGAAGTAGTTGACCTTCACACAACCAAAGAAACAGTTTCAGAGTTAAGGACCATACACTGGAGGTCAGGGCAAGAGGAGTGAAGAAAAATAAAATCCATGTTTTTGCAACTATCTGGGTCACACAGACTACCTTTAGGAGAGATGATAAAGCCCTCTGAGACAACAGATTCTGAGAAGTCAGAAGAACAGAGTTCCTGAACACTCCTTACCCAGTTTCCTCTGATGTTGACATCTTTCCTAACTATGGGACAATGACCAAAGCAAACAAAGAACACAGTACAAACTATGAACCAAATTACATGGATCATTTCATTTCCACCATTGCTTCTGTTGAAGAAAATACTGGTATGTGATGCTCTAATCCATCACCCCACATTGCATTCCTTTACATTGCTCTAGTCTTGTGACCCACCCAAAGAACTTGTGATTAGAGTCCATTAGTTGTTCTGTGGAATGTCTCTTGGTTGGAGTTTGATGTTTCCTCATGGTTACACTAAAGTTATATTTTGGAGGCAGGAATAATACCACAGTGATGCTATGTCCTGCTCAATAAAGTATATCAGGAGTCATAAAAGTTTATGTTATTTATGGTGTTAACTTGGACCCTAAACGTCAGACTTCTTACTGCTAAGTCCCCATATTGTCTCTGCAATTAAAATGCATTAAGACTAGGTAGAAAATCTATTTATCCTCTAATATTTGTCCACTAATTTTAGGATTCACTCGTGGTTTTGTTGGAAAAATTATTACTGTAGTAAAAATTATTTCAATTGTGACTTTTGTGTTACCCTTACTGCTTTTACAGGCATTTACTGGCATTTACACTTAAAGACGAACTGATTATCCTCTTGCATTCACTTCCTCTGCTATTTATTTTTATGTTAAAAGATTTATTAATTTGTATTTATTGTAAAAGTCAGATTTACAGTGAGAGGAGAGACAGAGATAAAGATCTTCCATCTACTGTCTTACTTCCCAAGTGGCCACAATGGCTCAAGTTTAGCTGATTTACAGTAGAGCCAGGAGCTTCTTCTAGGTTTCCCACACAGGTACAGGGTCCCAAGGACTTGGGGTGTCCTTGAATGCTGTCCCATGGCATAAGCAGAAATTGGATGTGAAGCAGTGGAGCTGGGATATGACCTAGTGTTCGATGGGATCTGGTGCATCCAAGATGAGGCCTTTAGTCACTAGACTACCATCCTTGGCCATATTCAAGTGAATTCATGGATTTATGTTCAGGTGAACTCATGAATTTCTGCTACTTTATTTACAATAATTGTTAGTGAATGGGATAATGTCACTGCAAACCACCTTGGATATACTTGGTCTAATGGATATTTTTGAGATGACTTAGACATCTATATGTTCCTGTAAGAATAGGCCTTGAAATATCTTTCTCATTCCTTCACCAGCATTTTTTTTTCCATTCAGAATTTTAAATGCATGCAGAGTGGAGACTGAATAACATGTACCAAGCAAATATTCAATGGACTGATAATGAATGGTATGGAGGGAGGGAACGAGGAAGGAAAGAAGGGATGGAGAAATGAAGAGAGGAAAGTAGAGAGTGAGGGATGTAAGGTGGAGGGAGGGATGCATGGATGGATGGGTGCATGGATGAATGGATATAGAAATGGATGGGTGGATGAATGTTAGGAGGGATAGAAGGAGAGAACAATTGGATGGAAGGATGAGCGAACTGGTGCATAGATCAACATACATATTTATATATTACATGTGTTCAAGCAGGTGAATCAGTGGTCTGTTGGGTTGATGGGCAAATTTTTGATAGAATGGAATGAGTGGGTGGATTTAGGTGCCTTTTTGATAGAGACAATGGGAGGTTTAGCTGTTCTTAGGTACTTGTACAGCTCTTGTTCCCTTGGTTGCTATGGTGATCTCTTCCTGCTCTTGGCTCACTAATTCTGTTTTAAACTGTAATGGCTGACACTTCTACTCCCCAGTCATCTTAAAGGAGTAAAGTAAGAGTCATGAAAACCCCACTTTTGAATTCCCATAACAAAGAATCTGTTCAGATTCCTCTGGATCTTCAAACCCTTCCAGAAACCCTGGGAATGGATGGAATGTGGATCAGGTGCTGACTCTGCCCTCAGATGAAAGCATAACTGGTGAAAATAAACCACTGCCATTTTCTATGTTCTATACAGTCACAGAATCAGAAGAGCTTCTCTCCTTCATTCATTTATCTGGTAAGAGGCAAGAATGAGAAGGATGGCACATCTCTGGGGTGACACCCTTACTCACTCCCACTTTAGTTGGGATTCATAAACTTTAGGTTCTTGGAGTGGTAAAAACAATAAAGGTCACAAAGACAGTTTCTTATTTCAATTTGAATCACCTCTGTGTATATATCTTGTTGCTAATGAAGCATTTTAGTTTAAAATGTGCATTCATACAAACGGCCAACCATTGCACAGGGAGACATTCAGCATCCTTCAATATCAGGAATTTTCAGGTGAAAATCTCAATGAGGTATCATCTCACATTTATTAGGGTGGCTGTATGCCCATAGGAGAATGACGTTGTTTGTTTACTAGGATGTAGAAACACCATCTACGGTTGCTGGGAATGCACAGTGGGTCTGTTGTTTTAGAACATTCTGGAAATTTTCCAAACTTTGAACATTGTGCTGCAATGCAATTCTACTTTGAGTTGTTAAAACAGAAATCCACACAGAAGCTCATACACAAGTATTCATAACAGCACTAATAGAGACAGAAAGTGTAAATCACCTAAACATCAATAGACAGAAGAATGGCAGACAAATAGATATGCATGTAATGGAGTATTATTCAGCTATCAAAGAATTATCATGGATACCAAAATCCACGGATGTCCAAGTCCTGTCTCTAAAAATGTTGAGTAGTTTGGGGGCCCGGCGGCATGGCCTATCAACTAAAGCCCTCACCTTGAATGCTCCAGGATCCCCTGAGGGCGCTTGTTCTAATCCCAGCAGCTCCACTTCCCATCTAGTTCCCTGCTTGTGGCCTGGGATAGCAGTGCAGAACAGCCCAAAGCTTTGGTTTCCTGCACCCACATGGGAGACCCGAAGAGGATCCTGGTTCCCAGCGTCAGATCAGCACAGCACTGGTCATTGTGCTCACTTGGGAAGTGAATCATCGGATGGAAGATCCTGACTTTGTATATCTGACTTTGTAATAAAATAAATAAATCTTTAAAAAAATGTTCGGTAGTTTCATATAACCCTGGAACAAATTGAGGATTAAATCATCTCTGGTTGCCTATGCTACTGAATTCAATGTAAATACTATGGTACTGCTTTTACTAATTAGACAATCATTGTGAGAATTAAAAACCGAAAATATCTCATACACACTTATCTTTAAGATGATTTTTATTCAGGATTATTAGATATCTAAATGTGTATATTCTTATATTGGTATCTGGATAAGTAGATATTTGTTACAATAATGTTTATAACTTAGAGGTTATACAAGTTTTCTAGCAACTATGCCAACACAGTATTACCATTCTATTGATTTATATAAAATCAGTCTATTAAAGTCTCTCCCAATATTGTAACATGCAATCCCATAAAGGAGTGAGGAGAAGCATGTGAAAATGGACTAGACAGGTCATGCAAACACTCATCCAACTCTCCTCCTAGCTTTTGTCTTCCATGTGGACTCACTCGCTGACTTCTGCATCTGACACCACCTCCAGTGAAATGTAAATGCATCTCTTTCTCTCCCTCTGTCTAAATCAGTGAGGTGCACAAAGAAGGGCTGGAGAAGGAAGGGCAAAGCTTCTGAACATCACAACCACAGTCATAGAAAATCCCTGGCCTGTGCACATAGTCTCACAACTCAGAATCTTGGGATCATTGGCGTTGGAGGAGGAGGCCTCTAGGGGTAGAGGAGGGCCCACTGAGGATGGACTTCCAGGCCAACTAGGCTTGGTAATTCTGTGCAAGACTGGATCTGTGAAAGTGACAGAGCACACATGGGTGGTTATTCTAGGTCACTTCTTGTGCCTTTGATCAGACTTTTAGTTGGTTCAAATGACCTGAATTAGAAATCCTGGCTCCAGACCACACAATGGATATATGAGACTGTATGCATTCAGTGGTGGTTTTATCACAAGAAAAATATGGATTGTGGTGGATGAGATTTCTCCTTTGCAAGAAGTAACCTGGCGATGGAGACAATGGGGATTGCACTGAGTTTGATGGAGACATCTTTGTCCAATTATGCACAATTCACATGCAGAGTTGAGGATTTAAAAGCTGCCAGGTGCTTCTGACTGCCAGGATGAATGTAACTCCAAGGACTCTAGGATGCAGGATCGTCCCTCCATTCAATTCTACCTCAGGACTTTTGGTGAAAGGATATGCAAGAATGACTTAATGAATTTCACTTTCCCTCTGACTCTTAACTGGCATATCATCCTCACTGGTCAAATGCAACTTTCTGCCAGGCAATGCAGAAAGGTAAGATTCTCCAACACTGTTCCTTGTGTCTTCCACTACCCTGATGCTTCAGGCATAATTTCTGTTCACTTTCAACCAGATTTTCTTCTCTGAGCTGTCCAGAGTCCAGTTTCTCTACCAGGAGGCAGAATTTCATTTTTCTTCAGTGAAAATGAAATGGGATCTCCCCCATCAGCATTCTAACCAAGGAATAACATGGTGGGCTGGAAACTGAGTGTCTTTACATGTACAAAGCTTCAAGAGAGTCAGACATACATGGCTAAAGAAAAATCATTGTTAAGCTTTGGAGAGAATTGGGCACTGACTTTTAGGAAGGTTTAAACAATTGGTAGCATATTATTTGCATGCCATGGGGCTTTTCATCAACACATTCAGAAGGATTGCTCAGTCCATAGGAAACCTCACTCCAGTTAAAACTGCCCTGTGTGCACCAAGAAATGGAGAATTACAAGTTGGCATGATGTTAATTTGGATCCTTGCATTTTCACTCATCATCTGCTTACATCTTACAAATCACTCTGTGTCTCAGTTTCCTCTCACCTCATCAGCAGTAGGGACCAAAGGGCTAGTGTGAATTAATCAGGAGCAAACAGCTTGGTGGTCATCTCTTTCTGGGGTCAGTGAGGGCTGACTTTTTTTCCAGGCATGACAAGTAAGAATCCATATGCAGGACATTTCCCATTCCTGTTAAGCTCTTGTCCAGATCAGAATCCAAGGGCTAACAACCACCTCACAGGATTCTGGTGCTTGCAACCTAATTCTTACTTTTCAAAGGATTCTACTTCCAATCCTGGATCCAGATCACAGAAACTGTTTCTTGAATTGTTTCTTTCCTTGTTTTGTTTTGTTTTCTTAACTATGGCTTTCTTTCCTGATTACTGGGCCCAAAATTCTGTGCTCTATCTATGATGCTGGCTGTTCCATCAACTCTCCTTCTGGATGGACTGCAATGAGGCATCATAGATAAATGTCCCACAATGTTCACAGAGCAACTGGGCGATAGCTTGTGCCTCTGTGTTGCAGGGAAACCTCCAGCAGCAATGCCTGGGTATCTAGGCTGTGCTTGGACTCAGGTCTAGGTGATGGCCGCTCAGAAACAGACATGGAATTCTCATACACTCAACAGAAACTCTGAGTTTGTGAGCGAGTGGATACACACACAGAAATGCATTTCATAGCATGCCTGCCAGGAATAAACCACACATGTGAGGGTGATCTTACTGGGTTTTATCATGTTGGGTGGTGTAGTCACTAGACTTTGCTTATTCTATGATGCAGCACTTTGTGATATTCACATATTGTCAAAGTCCTGTAAAAGGCCCATTTTCACAGCATCATTAAGCAATGCATGACGGTAAGTAGAAACTGACTTGCATGAAAGGCTGATGATGTCTTCGATGGCTGAGTCAGGAAAAGTATTTTTGTGGGAACCCTAAGTCAAGTCTGTGTTTGAGTTGTGGAATGGAGCAGATCTGTTCATTGTGAATACTTCTTTCTTTGTGTCTAAATATCATCCTTACTCAGGTATGATGTGCAGGCTGTCCTCATTGGTAAGCGTAGGGTCATGTCACCTGACACAGCCTTTCTTTTCTCTTACCTACACATAACTCAGAGTTATTAGGGCATTTATGTTTTTATTTATAGATGAAAGAAGGGTACCATGTTATTTCATTCATGTTTTGTTTACTTGAATAAAGTTCTTTATATCTTAGTGTATAATGAGACACTTGATAAAATATAGGGCTACAGCTGGAATGTTCTTTAACAATTGTTAATTATCAATTTCTTAGTTCTTAAAAATATGTGAGTCTCTTAAATACTCATGTATATGTACATCTATGTTTAAGTTTTTGAGTTATGTGTTTCATTGAGTCATTTTTTATCTTTCCTACATCTACCTGAGTAAGATACCATATACATAACCTAATGAGAAAGTAGTTTACAAATAATTTAGATATTTTCCTAATTTTATTCTTTTAGATTTTGTTTTAGTTTGTCTTCCTGCCACTACAATTATCATTACAAAATCATTAATTTTTCTTCTATTTCAGATATATGTAATAAGATTTGTTCCTAAACATGGAATGGCTCCATTTAACTGCATTTAAAATATGGACATAGTGTTAACAATTGACACTCCCATGCATGCCAATGCGAATAGAACTATTCCATCCCTTCAGCAAGGTAGGATATTTTCAAACTCTCTCTCTCTCTCTCTCTCTCTCTCTTTTTCTGTCTCTCTGTCAGTATATATATTTATTTATGTAATATATATATAATTTATTAATGTGCATATATATTAATACTAGTGCTTTGCCACAGCCTTCTGTATTTCACATATATGCTAAATGTCAATAGGAGTTTTTGCTACATTTCTGCATTGGCAGTACTCCCATTTCTATTTTTCTTCAAATAAAGTAGAGTTTTTAAAAATGTACTTCAATCCACTAAGTAAGTTGTTCATTTAAATATAAAGAAATCTATCTGTATCACCTGTCATAAGGAGGAAAAAAACTCATAAAAAGGATTCTGAAGACAAAACCGTTGCCATCGTGAAGGAGCTTGTGGGGAATGTCCCGACGTCTCCCTGCCTGAACACTGCCCGGGTCACCCCAGGGCCCCGCACTGTCTCCCGGAAGTGGCGATGTGCCAATGCCAGGTGCATGCACAGAGTTCTTTGAGTTGACGCAGGCGGAGCAAAGCAGTGCGTGGAGTGGACCACCAACACACCCCCAGCATGCTGAGCTCTACCGGGAAGTACGGTGTGCAAGCAGGAAAGCGAGTGTGTCAACCTGAGCTTGATCCCAAGCTCCCTGTGCAAGAGAGGGGAGCCTTTGTGGGGTGTGCCCAGCTCAGCCTTGTACCAGGGATGAAGGCTGAGGGTTAAGGGGACAGACAGCAGCCCTCCTGTCTGACACGGGGCTGCCTGGGTTCAGCCCTGCTGCTGGACCATGTTTCTGGTGTAGGCATGCTGAGGTAGCCATTGTGCATCATCCAGAAGAAAAGCATGTGGAAAGACACTTGCCCAGAATGGGCTAATAAATTAATGCTCTGGTGGTGGGTCCTGGGTGGCTTTGGTGGGCTCCCTGCCCTTCCACATCATACTTGCTGGATTCCCTGTCTTTGGCATTTCAATTTGACCTCTGATGCAGACAAGCTCTTTGGGAATGCAGGGATTTTGTCACCTTCCAGGCCTGTTTTCACATTTGCAGGCAACAAAATCTTGCACTGTTGTGTAGATCAAAGCTTTCAGTCACATAGCTTGTGCTGCCACGATGCTAAAGGAACTTACCTTAGCCTGCTCACTTGCATTGTGCAAGTATCACATGGCAGCCTGGGTTTTTTGCAATTTCTCAAATAATACTAAACATGTCTCAAGTGATCAAGGATCTACATGAGGAGCCCCTCTCTTGCCAAAGAAAAGTGAGAAAGCCCAGTGCAGGTGTGGCTTGGTTTCTGATTTCACGTGAAGTTCCAACTCTGGCTTCTGGGATTTACATAGGCATATGCCCCCAGCCTGAAATCATCACAAGCTCGGTGGGTTCATTGGAGCACAAGCATAAGATGCAGATGGCCCTAGCATCACTAGTCACCATGCAGGCACCAGGAGTGAAGTGCAAAGGAAGCTGTCACATCCAGATCATCCAATACCTGGGCTTCTTGGCAAGGGGCATTGGTTCAGGCCATGCCTTCTCAGATCCAGCACAAGGGATATGACATCATCAAGAGCCTTATGGGATTAGTCAGGCGACATTACTGGCCAGCTTCCTGCTGTCAGCTGGCTCCCTCCAACAACCCACCTATCAAGCTGCAGGATCCCAATGCCTCATTTCCAAGACAGGGACTGTTGTTCTCAGTAGATAGTGTTACAGAGGGAACTGTACCTGACCTCAACTCCAGGAAGAGTGCAAGGAGGAGAGTGGACAGCTCCTGAGTCATCATGGACATTGCATGGGGACTGGGGAATTCCATCTGTCAGGACCCCATTTTGCTGGGGGACAGTAGCCATTATTCCACTGAGTTGATTGTGAGTTACAACTTCTGTGTCCCCCAAGTTCAGAGTGCGTGAGATGACCCCAAATGTTAGTGTTTGGAGGAGGGACTTTGAGCCATCACGAGTGGGATCAGAGAGAGGAAAGGTAGTGTGAGTCTTCTGCCTGTATATGAGGTGAGGACTGTGGCAGGTGAGGTTCACGTGGGTCCTCAAAGCTCAAACTATCAGACCCATCTCATAGCCCGGCTTGGGCTGCACACCCTTCAGATCTGTGACAGAGCATGCATGAGCTGCATACCTCAGATCCATGGCAGAGCCTCAGGTGGTCTGCATGTCCTTCAGATTCATGGCCGGGTGCCACATGGGCCACCTGTCCCTCAAATCCATGGCAGTGCCCCACATGAGCCACAAGCTCCTCAGATCCAAGGCAGAGACCTGTGTCAGTCTCACAGCTGTCAGACAAACCAGAAAGCCCTGCAGGAGCTGCAAGGCCCTCCTTCTTGGCAGAGCCACATGTGGTCTTCAGGTTCTTTTAATCTATTGTGAACACTCCATTAGGTGAGGAACACCTGGGTCCTGAGAGTTGCAACCTTCACTTCAATAGCAGAGCCTCATGTCACTCTGCAAAGCTGTCAGATCCATGGCAGAGTCTTGTGTGATTTGCCTGCTCCTCAGAACCAGGGCAGACACCCTGTGTCCAAAAGCCCTTCAGGTCCATGTAAGAGATCCATGTGGTCCTCATGTCAGAAACCCATGTGGTACTCACTGGCTTCAGACACATAACAAATTTCCTGTTGAGGTACAATTCCTTCTGATCCATGGCAGAGCCGTATTTGGTCTGGAAGGCCTTTGATCCATTGCAGAGACCCCCATTTGGTCCACACGCACCTCAGATCCATGAAAGTGTCCCTTGTTGTTTGCACGGTCCTCAGTTCCATGGCAGAGCCCTGCGTGAGCTACACAACTTTCAGATTCATGGGAGAGCCCCACGTGATCTGATGATTCTCAGATCCAAAAAAGTAATCCAAGAGTGCTAAACAGACATCAGATACATGGCAGAGCCCCATGTGTTCCGCATGGTCCTCATATCCATGACAGACCACCATCTGGTCCTCACGACACAAACATACATTTCAGAGCTATCTGTGGTCCTCACGGCTGTCAGGCCATGGCATGAACCTGCTGAGCTACATTTACCTCTGATCCATAGCAAAGCCCCTGTTAAGATACACTGCTCTAAGATGAATAGCAGATTCCCCTGATGCCCAGAAGGTCTTAGCTCCAATGAAGAAACACCCATGTTTCCCACATGCACCTCTGATCCATGGCAGAACTCTGTATTACCCTCAAAAACTCAAATCCATGGCAGAGCCTCATGTAGTCCTCATAGCCCTCAGATACATCACATAGCCCTGCATATGCCTTAAGCCTCTCAACCATGCCAGAAAACAAAATGAGCTGCACAATCCTCAGATCCTTGTCAGAGCCCTGTATGAACCGCACAATCCTCAGATCCATGCAGAGCCATGAGTGTCCTGCATGCCTTTAAGATTCATGGCAGAGCTCCATGTGATCCCAACAGCCTTCAGAGGCATTATAGAGTCTCTTGTCATACTCAAGGCACTTAGATCCGTGGCAGAACAGCCAGCAGTTTGCACTACCTTTGAATCTATATCAAAGCCCCATGTTCTTCATGCACTTCTCAGATCAATGGCAGAAACCATGTGAGCTGCACGTATCGGCTACATGGTAAAGATGTAATTAAGCCATACGACACTCTGATCTATGGAAGAACCATATAATGTCCTAAATTCACTCAGATTCATGGCAGAGACCATCATGAACTTCACAGCACTCAGTCCACTCAGAGCCTCATAAAGTCCTCCAGGCTATATACCCTTGGCAATATCCTATGTAACCTGCATGTCCCTTTGAACCATAGCATAACTGTGGGTGAGCCTTAAGTGCCTCAGATCTATGGCAGAACACAAAGTATTTCACAATCATCAGGCCCAAACCAGAGACCCACACGAACCACATAGCCCTCACATCCATGGCAGAGCCCTGCGTAATCTGCACAGCTATCAGATCCGTGACAGAGCCCTATGGTGTGCTCTTAGCTAGATCGATGGCAGTGCCCCATGTGTCCCACACGGCAGGACACCACATGGTCCTTAAGAGCCTCATATTCATGACAGAGCTCAGTGTAAGATTCACAACCTTATGTCAATGGCAGAGCCCCATATGGTCGCTGGTCCTCGGGACCATGACAGAGTCCTGACTGAGCCATGCATCCCTCAGATCCATGGAAAACAACATGTAGGCATCCAGAGCCTCAGACCCATTTCTGAGACCCCTGTTTTCCTCACAGGCCTCAGATCCATGGCAAAAACCCTAGTGAGCCATATTCCCTTCTGATCCATGTCAGAGCCCCATGTCAGCTGCACATCTCTCAGATTAATGGCAGAGCCCCATGTAGTCCTCACAGCCCTCAGATCAATGGCACAGCCTCATGTGGTCAAAAAGGCCTTTGATTCATTACAGAGATCCCCATGTGTCCCACACATACCTCAGAGTCATGGAATAAACCCGCATGTTCTGCACAAGTTTCATACTCAAGACTCAGCCCTGCATAAGTGGCTTATGCTGAGCCATGCATAAGCCAAACAGCCCTCAGACACAAGGCACAGCCCCATGTGGTTCACATCGGCCTCAGATTCATGGCAGACATTAAGGTGAGTCACACAATCCTATATCCATGGCAGATCTACATGTGGTCTATACGGCACTTATCTATGGCAGAGCCCAGCATGGGCTTCACAGTGCTCAGTTCTACGGCAGAACCGCAGGTTGTCCACAGGCCTTAGACCCTTGGCAAAGCCTGCACAATCTGCATGTCCCTTAAATCTGTGGCATAGTCCTGCGTGACCTGTAAGCAGAGCACCCATGTGGTTCACATGGGCCTCAGATACATGTAAGAGACCTGCATGGGCTGCATTGCCAGAGTCCAGCTCCAGCTGAGCTCAGAACTCTTGAAGGATGTATGGATGAGGCACAAAGAGGACTGAAACAGGCAACCACAATTCTAGAATCATAATGGACAATGTGACAAAGCTGTCCCTTTCATTTATATGGAAGCACTCACAAGCATTGCCACAGACTTTTGATGTCATTGTCAAGTAGGTGTATTCAAGAATAATTTTACTATTTGTTTCACCTAAAAACAATAGAAGTTCCTGCTACAATCCTTATTCTACAACTCAATCTTATATCACAAAGAAAAGGAGAACCTAAACATCAAAGAAAGAATGAAAACCTTAGTACAGTTCCCTTGATTACCATAAGGTCAATGGGCACAGCCAAAACAGTATTAGTAATAAAAGGCACTTTTGCAAGATGTTATTATTGACATTAACCTCCAAGCTCACATTGAATGAAAGGCCAACTCCACAGTAGCAAACAATGCTTAACTCGATTCAAATTCTTTGGAAGAGTGGTCCGGTGTCAATGCAGAAGAAGGTGGAGTTGCATTCAAGTGGTTGTAGAGACATCTGCTGGGCCTTGCCATACAGCAGGAAATTCCTTAATGCCCTGCCTTCAATGAAACAATACACTTCACCTCTTAATGTCCGCCATATCAACTACACAGACCATTGCACTGCATCACCTTTTAATCCCTGTCAGAGATTCAAGTGATCCACACAGCTCTGAACTCCTTGGTAGAGCATCATGCGACCCACACATCCCTCAAATCGATGGCAGACACCAGTGTGATTGCCACACCAGATCCATGGTAGAGCCCTATTATGTCCACACACCCCTACATCCAGTCTGCATGACGCTGAGATTCATGTATCACCATCATACCCATGACAAGGCTGGCTGAGGTCTACAGTCTTCACATCCATGGCAGAGCCACATGTGGTCCATAAGACCCTCAATATTGGCATAGCCCTGAATGATCAGTGACCTTCAATGCCATGGCAGAGTCCTGAATCAGCCGCACACCTCCTGATCATTAGCAGATCCCTGTGAGCCGCATGCCACTCAGATCCATGGCAGAGCAATGTAATTCTCATGGCCCTCAGCTCCATGGCAGATCCCCACATGATTTGCATGGCCCTCAGATCCATGACAGAGCCACGCATGACCTGCACAGCTCTCAGAACCATGACTGAGCCCCATGTGGTCTTTGCAGGTCTTAGATACATGGCAGAGCCCCACATGAGCCATACCACCCTTGGAACTTTGACAGAGCCCTTGTCTTTTAATAGTGTTCAGATCCATGGCAAATGCCCATGTGCTCTTAATGGTCCAAATGCCCTTCTGACCAATGACAGAACACCATGTGAGCCACACTCCCTTCTAAGTCATGGCCCAGCCCCGTAAGGTCCATATGGCCAACAGAACAATGGCAGAGCCCTTTTGAGCCACATGCCCCTCAGATCCATGGGAGTGCACCAAAATGGTCTGCTGCTTCTTCAGAACCATAGCAGAGCCATGTGTGACCTGCATGCCCAACAGATCCATGGCAAATGTCCATGTCATCCACACAACCCTAGATCGATGTAGACCACCACACAGTCTGCACAGCCCTGAGATCCATGGTAGAATCACATGTGGTCTGCATGGCCCACAGGCCATGGCAGAGCCCTGAATGAACATCAAGACCTTCATAACTGTGGGATAGCCCAAATGAAATGCACAGTCCTCACATCCATGGCAGAGTGCCATGTGATCTGAATACATCGCATATCATGGCAGAGCTCTGAATGAGCACAAGACCTTCGATATCATGGCAGAGACCTGCAAAAGCCTTATGTCCCTCAAATCCATTACTCAACACATATGGTCCACATGGCAATCAGAGCCATTGCACAGCACTGCATGATTCACATGCCTCTAAGATCCATGGCAGAGACCCATGTGAAATGCACAGTGAATAAGAAGTGAGTTGCAATGCTTTCCATGACACATTCATGGCAGAACCACCCCTGTCATCCACAGTCTCCTCAGATACATGGAAAAATTTAAGTATGATGAACTACCCTTAGAACCATGGTACACCCCACAAAGGACACATGGCTCTGAGATCCAAGGCAGAACCCAAAATAGTAAACATGGTTCTGAGATACATAGCAGATCCCCACGTGGTCCACATGGGCCTCAGATACATGGCAATGCCAAGGATGACCTGCTCTCAGATCTCTGGCAGAGCCGCAGGTTGTCCTTATGGCCCTTATCTACGTCAGCACCCCATGTGGTCCAAAGAGCTCGGAGATGCATGACAGAGCCCCTTGTCATCCTCATGAGCCTCAAATTCATGCCTGAGCACCATTTTGGTCTGCACAAACGTCAGATCCATGGCAGAGCCCTGTATGGATCTCATGGATGACAGAACCCTGACAACGTCCTGGATGAGCCTCACGACCCTCAGGTCCATGATAGAACCCTGCAAGAATCACACACTCCACAGATCCATGGCAGAGCCCTGGGTGATCCAACTCCACTCAGATCCATGACAGAACCTTGCGTAAGCCACATGCACCTCAGATCCATGGCAGTGCCCATGCGGTTGATACATCACTCAGGTACACATAAGTGACCATCATAAGCCTCACATCCCTCAGACAATACAAAGAGGAGAATAATTGGTGTGATTCATAAATGGATACTATACAAAGTCAGTAGAAGGTCTTTTGAGAAATAAAATATGAAAGAGATTGGAGGAATGGATTAGTAATGCCTTCTGTAGAGGAAGCCTGATGATGAGAGTGAGAAATGGAAGAAATCTAGGCATGTAATTCTTGGATGCTAATACTAGTAAATGTGCCATTTACCATCACTCCAAGAGACATGTAAATCACTATAAGGGAGAAGAGTGACACAAATCCATTTTTAAATACTATGGGAAGTGGTGCCACATCTGGTTCACTGTTTTAGACATTCTGCATTTTTTGTTACATACTGTATTTGTCTTTGGTTTTGGTGGTACTGTTTCTTTTCTCATTCAGTAAAACAGCTTTTAAAATTTATATTTGTATTGCAGGTCTAGTAAATGTAAAGTGATTGAGCTTTTTGGGGTGCAGAAGTATGTATCTTTTTACTTTCAAAGACAAAGGAAAACATTTTTGATGAAATGGTCACTGGTTGACAATATTTTCCTTTTAAGATCTTCAGTATATCATTCAAGTTTTGTTTGGAGTTTTGTGAAAGGTATATGTGAGTCTTAGTAGGGTTGCTTGTATGTGAGCATTTTTGTGTATGTGAATATTTAAGCATATTTTCTATAAATTTAACTGAAGAGAGTTTGTGAAAAATCTTTCATGGTCAACAGAACTAGTACATCTTTAGTCCCAGGTTCTTTTCTTGTATCTTCTGAAACTGCCATAACTTTTATAGTTTGTCTTTTGATGGTGTCCCTAAATCCCTGAAATTGTTCTTAGCTTGACTCATTTCCACTTGCTTGTTTTTGACTGTTTCATCAGTATTGCAGTAATTGTCTTTCAATTATGAGATTATTTTCTGCCTCATGTATTCTATTCAGATTTTCACTCAATTTGAATTTGCTGAACTGTTTATTTGTTTCTTAGAGTTTGCGTTGTTTTTGTTTCAGTGTTGCTAATTGTGTTATGATATATTCCTTTATTTCCCTGAACTTCTGTATGCACCTCATGGTGTATTTAATGAAATTGTATATAACTTTTTTAAAAAGTGTTCTATCCCCCACGTATCTTGATGTCATCTTCAGTGAAATATGAGTTTAATCTAAATGTTTTTCTCTCTTGTTGGATGTCTGCTGGTGATCTTATATTTTGTGCCCATGTTTCTTCTTTAATTTCTGGTTTTAGTCCATATCTCTTCAGAGGATTTTTCTCATTGGATTTGTTTTGGAAGCTGATTTATCCACTGGTTTGTATATTGGAGTCATGGTTAATCACATGAAGAAGGATTATCCAATGTGCAGCAGAGCAGATAAAATCCAAGAAAATAAGAGAGGACATGATGAAGGCAAAGGGACACTTGAACCACCAACACAGAAAAGCAGCAGATATAGAGAGGATGCATATTACTGCAGGAATCAGAGGCCCACTCATATAGGGAGTTGGAGATGGCATTCCTGGTTTTACTTTTTATTTCCCTTTCTTTTTTCTTTAAATATACTATTCCATCCAGCAAATTTCCCCAGTCTCCAATGTGAAGCTTCAATCTTGGACCCAAAAACACCTATCCCCAGCTTGCCACTATAAAACTATTGTGACAATAATCAGTGGCTACACCATTGTCTTCTCAGACTTGCTTCCACTCCTGTATCCCACAATGCCAAGAATTGGGTGGGAGTAGTTATTGCAGGTTACAGGACACTGAATGGCTCATTTTTCTTGCCTGTTCTTGCGTGGAATGGTTTTTCCAAGAGGGGCAGAGCAGCTCAATGAGAACTCTTGTCCAAGACTGGAGGCATAAAAGAACAGTGGTTCCAAATATATTACATGGTGGGAAAACAGGAAGAATTGTGTATCTCCAATTACTTTCTCTTCCTCTTCTTAGTTGGAAACAAAACATTGTGAAGACTTTAAATGATAAGCCATATGATTTATAGCTTTCTAACTATTTTATGCATTGACATTATGCAGTGACATTATACAGCCTTGCTCTCATGCCTGCTTAATAGTCTACATAGTTACCCTATTGCTCTGCAATATGACTGGAGATGTAATGCGAATGTTATTTACAAAATTGTGTCATTAGGCCCTTCCATGTGTTTGTAAGATCTATTTCCAAAATTTTATCAATGCAATATATGGAAGAAACTTTGTGTGTCTATTTAGTTTACATTTCCTGACAATTGACAAGGATAAGAATTTTTCGGTGGATCTTATGTCTTCAATACAGTGGTCATGGTAAATGAAGGGAAGACCCAGCTCAAGAATACTGAAGGAAGGATTGATGTCATCAGCGAGGGATGAAAGTAGACACATTGACCTCCTAAGTTGACATGTGTACAACACCTGGTGGCAACTAGATGGAGCTGCTCAGATTTGAATTTCTATAACAGTACTAACACAATCTTTGAAGATACATGCATTCTGGGAGCAAAACCTGGATTCTTGCCAAAAATAGGATTTTTTTTTTTATTAGGGCAGGGATAATAAAATTTGGAATTAATGTTTCTCTCAAAGTATTGGGAAATAATGAGGAGTGATGTACCAGACAGTTGAATTCAGATGGTACAAGGCATTGATCTGTGTAAAAGCAGAAATTCAGAAAATAATGTATGGACACATAAGATGTTTTTAATTCACAAGGATACCAGCACATGCCTTATATTGATAAGAAATTAATATTGGACTCACTTAAAATCTAACCAGACATCCACACTATTTAAAATAAACACGTGCCTAGTGCATTTTTCAAGCAGTATGTGCTTTGTGTTTTTTCAAGCAGAATGGATATGTTTGTTTAATTAGCATATTTCTATTTATGGAAAATTTAGACAATGCAATTACTAATATTGAATATTTTCTGTGACACAAGAATAAGTGTGGTTATAAATCAAATCATACAAATCATATCATGGTTTCACATCACATAATTTAATTTTTCTATCCTCTTGGTTTCAAGAAAAGATAGAAACATTAAAACATTAAAATCTGGCAGAGCTATCATCCTGCACCTGTTGGCTGGGCCATTCGAATGGAGTGACATCATCAATCACTGATAGAATGTTTCTGGTACTTTTGTGAGGACTTATAACAGTCCTGACTCTGTGTGGAGTAGCGGGCAGGACATTAGGCAACTATTGGAGAGGATATCAATGACATTTGTTGTTTTTGAATATTCTAATTTTATTATGTTTTACAATTCACTGACTATAACAGCAAGAGTTTAAGGGGCAAGTAGCAGCTTTGAGTAATTCCCTACTGTTGGGGCCATGAAGCGCAAGCAAAAGACAAAACATCTGGAAGGAACAAACTGCACACCAGCTGCAAAACTGCAATGGGTATGTCTGGAAATAGTCTTTGGCAGAGTGTAGTCTGGTACTGCCATCTAAAAGAGAAGAAGGGATGCCACTAATTGTGGTGGAAGGAGAACAAAGATAAAAAAGAGAGGGGCAATGAGTGAACAAATACTTTGGTTATTGCATTCAAAACTCATTTTATTGAACTAAGTCTTCACATGAATAGTTTCTTGAAGTAGAATTTCCCTGCCTCTCTCTCAGATACTGCTTGTTTTCAGCTTCTCCAATTCTTACCTTCAACACATATGCCACATACCTTTCCTTCCCTTTGTCCTTCCTACCTCCCTTTTGTATGTTTCATTAAAGATTTATTTTTATTAATTTTTATTGGAAAGGCAGATATAAAAAGAGGAGAGACAGAGAGGAAGATCTTCCGTCCAATGATTCACTCCCTAAGTGAGCATAATGGCTGATACTATGCCAATCCGAAGCCAGGAGCCTCTTCCAAGACTCCCAAACGTGTGCAGGGTCCCAAAGCCTTGGACCGTCCTCGACTGCTCTCCCGGTGCCCATATGGGATCCCGGACATGCAAGAGGAGGACCTTAACCACTACACCACCACGCTGGACCCTATTTCTTTAATTCACATTTAACATTTTCATATGTCACTGAAGGTAAATTTCTGCACCACACACTTTTTTATGCCACACAATTTGCCAACTTGCCCTTGGTTTACATGGTAGCATTCACAAGCTCCAGACATTAACATACAGCCATTGGATTCGAGCTGTTCACAACACTCATGAATTCATAAAACAAAATAGCACATAATTAAAGAAAAGTATAACGTATTCAACACCAGCATAGCTTCAAAACAGATGCAAACCAAGTGACACATAACTACTGTGCCCACCAATTTCTCAAGAACCAAAAAAAAAAAAAAAAAAACAAACAAAAACTAAAAGCATTTTGCCCAACCCATCAACTAAAGTCCGTCTACATTCATTCTGCTCTTCACTACCCTGTATTGACTGCATAGTGAGATATTTATTTATACCTTCAAGTCTGTAGATTATCTATGACCAAGTGTAATGGATACACTGCATCCCATTCCAATAAAACTGCCTAATTTTAGGCTACATGGACAACAACTGAGTTTATGGTGAGAATTCACTTTCCTTTTCTAACATGCTATTGTGTTCCATTATGCATTTTAAAGGAAATCAGAGCCCCCATCAATTTCTCCTTCTTTTTCCCCATGAACTCTCCAGCTGACACACACCTTTATATTACTGGGTTTAGTCACAAACACCCATTCACCTCACAGGGCTTTGAAGCCACAGAAAATTCAACCAGTGAAAATCCAAAACACAAAGATACATGCACTACAACCCCCAACTCCCACCCCCCCACACACACAGAAACACACCACAAAATACACTCTCTATAGGACAATATACAGAAATCCAAAATGGAACGGTGCGACACTGATATATACAGGAGTGTATAAAACTGACATACAAATAAATGAAATTTCCTTCTAAACTCAATATTCACTACAATATTCACTTTAGTAAGCACTAAAGCAATTACACATTAGCTTCAACACAATGTGTGCTAATATGTTATGAGAGCATAAATACCTGAAATTACTGATATGTTTTCCTTCAATGTGTGAATCCAATGGGTTAATCACACACAAAACACATTCCTGACATAACAAATAATTTCAATAATTGAGTACTAAGTATTGAGCTGAGTTAACAATAAATAGCAACAATGATTTGAACATTCATAAAGATGTATATTCTTTAGAAACTATATGTGAAAATATAAACACATGTATATTGCTTCACTTGTGTTTGTGTTCATATTGAGGTGAAGTGAAGAGCGTGAGAGTTAAAACTGTAGTGGAGGTAAAGAGTCGTAAACATTATCCAACGAAGTTGTGACTGAGGTTCATGCTACAAAACACTGAGAGACACAAGACTCCTGCACATGCTAAGTTTGTTTAAGTTTCGTATGTCTAATCCAGACTCTAACAAAGGTGCACACATTATGTTTAGGTTTTTAGCAGGATAGAATTTACATTTATTCCCTCAAATTAAACTTGTGCAATCACAATGACTCATCAGATCATGACTAGAAGTGTTCTAAGAATTGGCTATTTGTCTTAGAAAAGTTCAAACCAATTTGAACTCAAAAAATGAAAGCAATTGCAAAAGAATGGCCTACCCATGGCTTACGTATAACCTCAACGCAAGCTGAGTCAATTTATCTACTCTGTATTAACAAGTATCACAAATTGGCACAAACTAAAACAAAATACAGCAAACTCTTCTAACATAGCTCAGCCTGTGTAGGTGAAAATGAACTCAGACTATGATATGGGCTATGAATTAACTACACAAAGGCTACTTTTTCTGTGGATTAAGAAGGGAATGGCTTCATATTTTGTATGTACATTCTTTGTGTATAGCACATTAATTGCTTAGTTCTAACCCCTTTCACTCTGCTGCTTCTCCTTTAAATTTGATTTTTGATGCCTCTGTCTATTATGCCAACCTGGAATTGTAATACTGAATCATCTTTGAATTGTAAAATGTTTAATTCTCTCACTTTTAACAACTCCCATTTTTGTACGAATTATATTTCATGTATTTCAACTATTCTTTTGTATTATTATTAATTGCATTGTATTATGTGACACAGTGTTATATGTACTGGGATTCCCCCCACCCCAACATTCTCCCCATGGTGAATTTCTCCACCTTGTTGCATTACCACAGTTCAAATTCAGTTGAGGTTTTTTCATTGGACATATTTACCAAGCACAAAGTCCAGCATCTTATTTTCCTAGAGAGTTCAATGATTTCTTGGTGAGACCATCTCTGGCTTGAAGGTAAAGCCAGCAAATCATGCTTCGACACCAGAAACAGCTAAATACTAAAATGAAAATAGACCCGAGACAGCTAAATAGTAATCTGTAGCCATTTTGAGATGTGTATAACCCGGATGAGTATAAACCAAAATTGAAATGTCTTTGAAGAAGTCACAGGATGTAGTTAACGACCTGCATTTTTCTATTAACATATTGGTTAATCAATACCATGTCAATTAATGCCATAACGTTGTAAATTATTATTGATATTATGTTGGGGCCTTTAATTGATTGAGACAGTACTTGGCTGGCTTTAAACAGTTCTCATTTTACACAGTTGGTGCCACTAATTAGCTTGAGAAAGCTACAATAAAGCATCGTGATTAGAGAGCATTTCAAAACAATTCATAATCGTACTGCAATTGTTAAACACCAAAGCAGATGTGTAGAATAGTAAAGGAATACTTAAACATCACACATGGATACATTGTATACAATGAAAAGTTCTGAAATAAAAAATTCCCATGACTCTGATGAGTATATAGACACACATACACACACTCTGACACACACACATTCTCTCTTTCTCTCTCTCTTGCGCACACACACACACACAAACACAGTGCCCAAATAACAACAAACGCAGATAAAATGAAATTTATTGATGAGTTTCCTTTCACTCCTTGGCCAGGGAATATATAAAAGTGCTCATGGGGTAGCATATCTAATTTTAGTTATGTTAAAGTTAAGTTCCTTCCAATGATAGTACGTCCCATCTTGACTAACAAAATATACACCTCATGAATTATTCTGAACAGAGGGACCCTTCTTTTTACAGAGCATTTGAATAGCCACAAGAAGAGATTCCTGAAATATATATGAAACAACCATCTCACCAAATGAAAGAAGGAGATAGTTCCTCCTCAGATGATGATAATTTCACATTTATTTCGGTTTGGAATGAAATGTTTTTATAGAAGATGGTAAGAAAGTTTCAAATAACAAGTCTAAAATTAGAGAATATTTGTAAATGAGCCACAGCCCAAGTTCTCCTCACTCCTTTTTCCCCTTAAGCTGCAGTGTTTCAATACATGGTCACTTGGAGGGACTCAATTACAGGGCACACAGCTAAACAGAAACCAAGTATAATGTGAGCAATGGGAGGTCCCCAAGTGAGAACATGGGCAGTGATAAGTTCTGTGCAAATTGTCTATTCCTAATATTACTCCTAATCATAAAAGGAATTAATAATCTGTCAACCAATTTCTCAACTCTGCCTTAATTTTACATCTCCTTATCATGTTTGAGAAACATTACACAGAATGGTTCCGTGAGAAGATTTCATACATACCATTGGCCTTACTGGACTCTGTAACCAAAAATTGTTTAGATCTTCAAAGAAATACGTGTGGTGAGAACGCCACAATGAAATTTTCCTTATACGGTTCTGGTGGCTTATTGATTAGCACAAACAGATACATTACAACCAAGGAAAAATAGATAATAGCCCACAAATTTAACACATAAAAACAGAAGGAATATACGTATTACATGAAAATAAATATATATACACAGACATATAAGTGTGGGTATTCATACACATTTATAAGTTGCTAAATATGCATAAAAACATTGTAAAAATAACCTCAACCAACAAACAAGAAAGAAAGTAATTGAACACTCTTGCTTTTGTGCTTTGGCTGGGGCATATATCTCAATCAGCATGACAAAGAGCAAGATGTAACAATGTAGATTTATGGTTTGGCACAGTTAACCTTCTTTCCTATTTTTTTTTCCTGCAATTTTCAATGCCAGTCACAACACTAGCATAAATATTTGCTCTACTATACTTTAAAATGACAAGCAAATCCAATGATGCCACAGCTCAAGACTGACAGGATGTCATTTCTCACACAGGAGTCCAAACACCTCAAGAGGACACTTCTGAAAAGTGTGTGGCACTCCAAGGTCATCTAACAAAAGTAGGAAAGAGCTGCTCAACTTCAGAAGAAGTCTCCTTTCTTTCAGCTTGGACTGAACTCAGTGATATGAAGAAGATGGCAAGGAAGAGTACATGTGAAGGCCTAATTGGTGATGAGAGATTAAACTCATCCACAAAGCTCAAACACTATTCTCTGCAGATTCTGAAAGCAATGTAATTAATCAGGGTCCAAGCACTAGGATAGAAATCTGGAGAGAGATTCCTTGGAATGTAGCCTGAGTTGCAGGATGCATGTCAGTGAGATACTTGGACATCTCTAAATGGTAACCTGGGCATTTTGGAGAAGAATAGAAACTTCTTCAGAGGCTCCCCATCCATTGAGAATGAGCTCCTGCTCAGAAAATCACCTGTTTTGCTCCACTTAATGTAGAAGAAAACTTTTACCCCTCTAACACATTTTCTAAACTGTATTTTCATTCGCAATTGCCTGACCAGCCTCAAGATGCATTGTAAATTAAACTGTGCTTTACATTTGCCTTTAATAGACAGCCATTGACATCACAGGACACATCATTAACAATCAAGTTAGCTTTTTAGATACATGCAAGTGGAAAGGGAAATTCTCTAGGCTTTTCCACCTTGCAATGTCTGTTTTCTAATAGAGTGACACAATCAGAAACCTTTTCAACTGAGAATACACACAAGCCACACCTCTGGACACAAACCCCCATGCACCACACACACAAAAAGTGTCTAGCTTAGAAAAAACCTAAGTCTAATATGGAGATTTGTTTAGATTTATGCAATAACACATATACACCGTTCATATTACATCACAATGTATATATACCATATCTAACATAAGGTATAAAAACACCATCACTCCTGACTGTATCAATGAGTAAAATGTACAGGACATATGCCATGGTCTAAACTGGGAACAATGTTGGCTTCATTGATTGATGAATAACTAGCTTCACTGAATAATGATGTTTTATCAACACTTAAAAGTAAGTCTCATGCATGAGTAACAGCATATTAACTAGATGTGCTTTTCTTTTGAAAATCTTGACAACTAGACGATGTAGCATTTAAAATTTTCATTTTCTCTCTGTTTTCATTTTCTCTCTCACAATTTCAAATGGCTCAAGACAATGTTTCCGAGATGTCTACAGCACTCCAAAAACATCTTATCAAAAAAGGGGATAATTTTCCCAACTTAAACGAAGCATCATTTGTTTCCAACTGCATTAAACCCATCATTATTGAAGAAGATGGTAAGACACCTTGTAGGTAAAGCCTAAAACAGAGACAGATGATTGAATACAACCAGCCCATACACTATACCGTTCAGTTTCCCGTCACAATTTACTCCTTCAGGATACAGGCTCTAGGATCAGGTCTCTGGGTAAGGATTCATTGGGATTGTGGCAGAGTGGAGGGCATGGTTCAGGAAGAGCAAGTCACATGCACAGAGGTAAACCTCCCAAACAAATTACAAAGGCAGGAATGGGATATATGGAAACCTCTCCAGAGCCACATTTACACACATGGAGCAAGACCCTTGAAGCAAAATTGTCTGATTCATCCTGCCACACTGTGATTATCATTTTGCTTCTAAGAAATCCTTGTAAATACAACTTCATTCACAATGTCCCTACAAACCTTATGAGGAATTGCACATTGATCTTTGAAAATTGACTTTCATAGACACACATGGGCCTGATAGGTTTCAATTTGCTATGTTTCAAGCCCTAAAAAGAACAGCATGAGAAGGAAATATCTCTATGAATTGTCAACAGATTTTAGGAAATGTTCAAGCAGCGCACATGCAACTATAGAAGCCATTTTACTAAATCCGCAATAACATAAACATGTAAACACATAGGCTGGCACCACAGAACACAGGCATATAAAATGAATATATATCATATGTATATATGTGTGCCTAACCATAACCACATACAAAAGTGAGAATTGTGGAAGACTTGAATTTTTATCATTTGAATTGAACATCTGCCTTAGTCTACATGGCAGTGGACCAATAGGAAACAATCAAGATACATGGAAGGGCAATGATATCACATTTAAAATTGTGTTGTTGTTGTTTTCAAAACAGCATTACAGAAGCCTCAAGAAGATGCTTGTGAGATATGTGTGGAGGTTCCAACTCATCTTACAAAAGAATCAGAGAGTTCTGTCACATCCGAATATGCCTACATTTTGCCAGCATGGGTTGAACCCATTATCATCAAAGATGATGGCAAGGGAGATGTTATGGCATGCCCTATTGTAGAAAAGAATTGCGATTTTTTCACTGTCATCAGTCTCTAACTAACACACTCCTTTCACAATGGAGTCCTGCAGGGCATAGGAACTAAAATGAGGTCTGTTTGCTGAGAAACAATGGGAATATGGTCCCAAGAATAAATCACAGTTTTTAAGCTGTAGGGCAGATATGAGTAATTAGACATCTCCATGTAATGTCATGGTCAAGGATGAAATTTATGGAAACTGTCCAGAGTCCCATGCAATCAATGCGGAAAATCTCCTTTATACAAAATATCTTGAACCTCTCTTCTCAGGGTGGAAAACGATTTTCCTTTTCACTAAGCCTCTTAAATGCATGAACATTTTGCTATCGTCTCATCCCACCCTCCACCACAGTAAATGCATGGTAACATAAAAGCAACCTTTGACCCGCCAGCCATTGCGATCTTGGATATTCTGCTGTTAACAACACAAATTGTATTTACAAAAAAATGTGTGTGTGCTTTGTGAATTAACACTCAAAGAGAGTCACTTGAAACACAGGATTCTGCAGCTATAACATGTTTAGCTCTTCAAAGCATTGTACATGCAGAGGAATCCTGGCATAATGAACATTGTTTCCAGAGGAGAATGTACAAGTATAAGGGCCAAAATGTGAATATGGATCACATGCACAAGTGCATGGGCATGAGTGCGCACACACATGATAATTAAATATCATGGAGTAACAAATAAATATGTAAAAATATCCTGCATGCCAGCATTCAGGACGTAAAATGAAAAAGTTTTATACACTGTGGTTGGGGTCTCTTTTCAGCGAAAGTGCCAACATTTGATTGGCTTACTCTGTGACTAAAAATAATCTTGCCATATTACAATTATTTAGATATTTTGAGAGGAACCCAGAGAAGTCAGAGCCTGATGAACAATGGTTTGATCATTTATTTTCAGGAATAGAGAAAACGCAGCCAATGCCGCAGGTAAAGACTGACATGCTGTCATTTCTCACACAGCCATCCATAAGACTCAAAACGGCACTCCTGAGTTGCGTGTGGCACGCGAAGAGTGTCTAATGAAAGAAGGAGAGCATTCCTGCAGCTCAGATGAAGCCTTCTTTGTTTCTGAATGGGTTGAATGTGACAATATTGAAGACGATAGTAAGGAAGGGTATATGTGGAACCTGAAATGTCAACAAGATTGTTAATAAAGCCATTCAGCCATATCACTATCACTTCACTTTCTCGTCCAAATGCAGTTATTCAGGACACTGTGATCAAGTCGTTGCACAGAGACTCATTGAGAATATGGCCCCAAAGTCAGGTCACATCTACAAAGGGCTAAGCCACATGTGAGTGGTGAATGGGAGATCTCCACTTGAGCATACAGGCACAGAAGCCATGCAGCGCATGGACCCCTGTACAGTGACTCACTTCCTAATGGGAGCATGCTCCTGATCAGAAAATCAGCTGCTTCAATCCACCTCACTATGGAAGAAATCTCTTTTAGATTCTAATTATATGGCATGTAGATTCATTCATGTTAGGTTTATACTGCAAAGGATTTGCAGATTTTGCCTTGTGAAAATTGACATTCACAAACAGCTATGGCTTCAGAATCAAGGCTCTGGCAACACTTTCAGCACTTCAAAGAACTGTGTGTGTTATATGATCTCAAGTATGCTCATCAGCTCATGCAATTCTTGCTTTCTGTGGACTGACAAAACTAATAAATTTGTGAGCATAGCAAAATTAGTGAGGTAGTCCATACACTGAACATATGAATCAGCCAACACACAGTCCACACACACTCAAATGCATACACTCAAACACATATATACACACACATGCAACAATGAATACATGCAGAATGAATACATTATCTATGGATGGGTAGACCTATGCATCTGTGCAATTCTGTGTATTTCCTTGTTACTATTGATCATTGGCCAACTGAATGTTTCTAGAAATGCATGATTTGATTCTTTGGACAAGGTACATGCCTCAGTGTGTACGATATTTCCATGAAGGAAATAATCTAGAGGGAAACAATGGCAAATTTATCTACACTCAGACAGCAGCAAGTCCCATGAGTGCTCTTGTAATCAACAGCATATTCACTTGATGTGCTCTTGTTCTGAAAACAGAGACAACTCAGGCAATGCCAAATGTGTAGACTGCCAGGTAGCCATTTTGCACTCAGCATTCAAAAAGGCTCCAGGGGAGGCTCCTGATATGTGTGTGATGCTGTGAGTCTGTCTTAGGAAAGAAAGAGAGCCTTTCTGCATCTCACTTACATTCTGATTTTTATCAACTTGCATTGAAAATATTCTTCCCACAGAGGATGGTAGGCCAGATTATAAGGCAAAGCCTGAAATCCAAGAAGGCTTGCAATTAGGCACTTAGCACACGGTTTCCTCAAACTACCCCAACACAAAACATGCTCCTTAACACACTCACTAGGAGGAGCTCTCTGAGGGGTGATTCATTGGGGATGCATTCCCAGGAACAAGTCAAAGCTTGTTGAGCACCAAGAAAGATTTGAAAGCAGTGGGAGATCCTCATGTGAGGACATGGGAGTGAGAATAACACAGATCTTTCCAGAGCCTCCCCCATGCATTGTGAGCAAGCTGCTTCTCACAAGTTTACATGCTCTATTAGGCCTCATTGTGGAAGGAATCTCTTCACCTTCTAACGAATCCTCACAATGCATTTCTATTCACCGTGTCTTTGCCAGCTCACTAAGTCTGAGCATGCACACTCATAGGAAGACATCAACACTACAAGTCAGAACAACTGCGAACGCTTCAGTGCTTCTATGCACTGTGTGTGATATAACGTCACTTGCTTTTGCCACATGCTGTCTCATATCTGTTTGGCACACCCTCTGAAGACTTTTTAAACCTTCCTCTACTGATGCAATGGTCATAGCATTGAAACCATATCATTTATATACACAAAATCTAAGAATAACACATACACACATACAAAGTACAGAAAATACTAAGCAAATTTCACATTGACAGGCTCTATTTATATATATATACATTTTATATGTGTATACATTACATTTATATATATATACATTTACTATGTGTTCTTAGTTCCTCAGACAACCTTACCAATTTCCACATATATTGCATATGATCTTTTGTTTTCAATATTTTTAAATTTTTGTTGGAATGCCACATATACAATGAGGAGGTGAGACAGAGAAGAAAATTGTTCATGTTTTTATATATGCATGTATATGTGTATATATATATATATATAAATATATAAAATATATATATATATTATATATATATTATATATTTTATATATATATATTATATTATATATTATATTATATATATATTATATATATATTATATATATATATATATATATATATATATATATATATATAAACACTTAGCGACACATAGTGAAGCTATTCTTTTCACTGGGTCTATTCTGTAATTATCATTTGTGCTTGTTCTTTCCCTGCCTAAAGCAAATCTCATTGAGCTTATTATACATCTTGTATCTGGAAGCAGAAGCACCAATACTTACAATTCTTTACTATTTGCCTTTTGGTGAGCTGTATCAGAGTGGAGCAGGTAATACTTGAGCCATTATTCATATTTAAAGAGCTTCATCACAGGTGTTGGTTTCAGCCACTGTACAATTTCACCAGCCCCTTCTAAAAAATCATTTCAAACCCCTAAGGGTTTTGGGATGACACATATAGCCTAGAACATAAAACACAGCACTGAAAACACTTTTTTTTTTTTTTGCAAGACCTACTAGTCACATCAAAAGATGTAACTGGTTTTCAATTACACTAACTTAGCAGTTTGTAATATTGTAACAAGAGTTTACATAACTTTCCTATTCCGGTAAGGCCTAGTTTTAGCACTGTTTATATGCCAGCCAACTTACAGGCTACTTGGAGCCACTGTATGCTAAGCTCCTCCTACCAACAAGAATTTCTAGATACATAAGTCACTACCTAGAAGAATCTATGAATTTTGATCAAATATAATTTTAATACAAATCTGAATACACAGGTCACACATGGGAAGTCAAGCACACAGTGACTGTAGTGAATTAAATAAATTAGCACTCTTATGTGTGATGTCAGTGATCACTTGAGTCTCCTGACACATGGTGCTTAGTCTGTGGAAGCTTCTTGAACCCACACCATGACAGAGTCCAGCTCCAGCTTGGTTTGGAACTTGATAAGTGTGCATGGATGAGGAGTAAAGAGGAAAGAAAAAGATGGACCACTAGGATTTCATGATCATAATGGACAATGCTGGAAAGTTGTCTGCTTTATTAATACAAAAGTAGTCAAACTCTGACTCAGACTTTTTACGTCATGGTAAAGTTGGGAGTTTCTAAGGACAATTCTGCCATTAGTTTTACCTAGACACAATGGAAGTTCCTGCTACACATCTGATCTTTCAACTCAATCTTGTATCAACAAAAGGGGAATCTAAAGAATGAAGAAAGAATGAAAGCCTAAATATAGGTCCCTTGATTAGCATAAGGCCAAGGGGACAGCCAAGACAGTAGGAATAATAGAAGACCCCTTTCCAAGATGCTATCAAAGACATTAACCTCCAAGCTCACGCTGAGCCAAAGCCAGCCTCACAGTAGGGAACAAATGCCTGGATGGATTAGAATTCTTCCGCATGGTTGTCCAGTGTCCATGCAAAAGAAGGTGGAGCTGAATTCAGGTGGCTGTAGAGATGTCCACCAGGTGGGCATTGCCAAACAGAGGAAAGTTCCTTACTTCCCTGCCTGCAATGGAACAACACCCTTCAACTCTTCTTGTCCCCCACATCCACTGCATGCACCCCAACATCTCCCCTTCTCTTATTATTAAGCTGGAGGGTCCGGGGATCTCTGTGAGTGGCTTGAATCATGGAGTTCGCAGGATGCTGGCAAAAAAAAAAAAAAAAAAAAGAAAAGAAAAAAGAAAAAAGAACATTAGTGTAATTCCTAAATTTATAAAAATGAGTTGGAGGTCTTATCAGAAATAAAAGATGAAAGAGATTGTAAGAATTAATGAGTAACACTTCCTGAAGAGAGAGCCTGAAGGTAAGAGTGAGAAATGGAAGAAATCTGGAAATATAATACCTGAATGCTAAGACTAGTAGATGCATCATTCCATACATCTTGGAGATGAGTTCTGACATCACTCCAACAGACATGTGAGTCATTATAAGTGAGAGAAGTGACACCAATCCGTCTGAAAGCACGATGGCAAGTGGCACCAAATCGGGTTTTGAAATGTTAAGTTTCATTGCCAATATAAATATCTCTTTCTCCTAATGCACCAATCTTGGGCTGCAAATCTATCAATACTTTCCTATGAACTGATTGCACCAGCTGTCAGATGCAGTGTACCAAATGCAGTGATACCCAAAGATATCCTAAAAAGCATGGGCAAAGTTGTTGAAAACAATATCAATGCATAATGAGCGGCATCATAACATCACATATGAGGGTCTTGTCAAGACACCAAAAGTACTAGGTATCAGGTTAGAATTAAGACAATTAATGACAACACACTTTGTACAAGTTAAAGCATATACAGAGCCATCTCAGGGAAAGTGAGAGGGAGCTTAAGGCTCCATCTTGTAAAAGGGAGGAATGTTACTTATCATCAGTTCCTTTGGAAGCAGCTTGAGTTCTGTGTGGGGATGTCTTCAGTGGTTGAGGGTAGTCAGCAAATGTACACATAATGTGTCCTCATGGCAGGTTTTGATCTGTCTGTTGACCTCAGCATGGGTAACACCTAGGGTGATGAAATTCTTTCTGTTGTTTTGGCCAGAGGGAGGTAAGAAGGATAGCACCAGGGTTCCTCGAAGTACCTAGGTCACTACTCTTCCTCTGGGCCTTTGGGAAACTGTGATGTCAGGGTTATAAGTTACCCATACATATATAAATTCGTCCGATCTACCTGTATATTCTGAGAGGCCTTTTTGAGTTTTTAGAAGGAAGTAGAAGAGCAGTGAAGAGAAAGTTAATCATGCTTAGTAACAATATCACATGAAAACTATTAAATAGTAAATTTAAACTAAAGATATAGGCTTAAATTGTACATTGAAAAGGCAGTGAGAATATACCATGAGTAATCTTGTTATTAAGTGAACTTGAGCACAAACATATGGATGACTTAAACATTTTCAATGATATTCTCAATTTACATTATATGAGTCAAAAACAACATTTTTTAGGACCACACAATAAAGTAGTTTCAGTAATGATCTAAGATCTTTAGACATTTTGAAATGATAAATTGGTTAGAATAACCTGTTGTTTGTAGCAAAATAAGTTTGCATGGTTATTCAGATGGTTTATAAATATAGATGAAGGAGAATACAATGTGGGTTATGATAAAGATTTTATCAAGATGGCTTAGAGAACTTATATTAGATAAGTATAGCTACTCCCTAAATAATTGTTGTTATAAAAACTTTAAGAGTTGGTTAAAAGTATAGCATTTCTCAATTAATAAAGAAGCAGTCATGTATAATAACAATTTAAAAAATGATTTTGCAATAACTAGCTGAGAATAGCAGCACAAAACTAAGATCTGTCATGTGCCCATTTCTCATCTGATCTCAAGGAACATTGATACTAGACAGTAAAGCACACATACACACACATTCACTCTTTTTTTAACTATAGAAAACTGTAAGAGTAAAATTTCAAACAATTCTGACAGCAAGACACACAGCAAGACAGACATAGGTGCCCACCACACTCATTCAATTTTAAATAGCTGATGAGCGTCTCATATGGACTCTGACTCAAGAGGTTGTGTTGCATCCAGCCCTCTTGAGTCCAAGATCAGTACGCAAAACAAGTATATTTAGATGATGAGGTACTTGTATATATAGGCAGAGGTCAGTGCAAATTCTGCAAGCCAGGAAACAAGGACTGGCAGCGGTGGATGTGTAAATCATCACCGTGGCCTTCCCAGACTACAAAGTGAGGCTCCAGAACACAGGGTGGCTACTACCCTCTGAGTGAGGCCTCCAAAATGCAACAAAGTGCTAAAGAGATTATGTCAGGTACATTTAGGATTTCATAAGATGCCTTTATAAATCAAGCTTGGTGATAGCAGTACCCATTAAAAATTAGTAAGCAAAGAGTCAACCATGATAAATCAGTCTGAATTGAAAGCCTGAGAGAAAAATTAGGTCATTGTTGAAGACCCTGATTTTAGTTTTCTTAAGAATATAAATTAACCTAAGAGATATGAAATCAACACCCTAGACATATTTACAAATCTGTAAGCATTTATCCTTGTCTGAGATTTTTATTGTTAAGTACTACCTGTCCTGAAACTTTTGGAAATATGAAATTTGAATTAGAGTTGTATAAAAAAAAAATTAGTAGTAGTATTTTGATATGCCAGAATTATGTTCCACTTAGCCTCTGAAAGTATCTTTCATACAATCCAAATGCCTACTCAGTTATATCTACTAAATAAAGCTTTCAAATTTTTAAAACGCATATGTAGGATGTCAAGATATATAACATCTAGTTGAAATAAAATCTCTGTAAATAACACAATATAGATTAAATATGCTTATTGGCATTATGTGATCATTTTAAATTCCTAAAAGTAAGAACACAAATTTTATCAATTTTAAGCAATGTGAACAAACTGAAAGGCAGAAAACACAAAGATCACTTCAACATAGAATCTTATCATATTCTGAGACACTTCAAAAAGTCAGGTCTGGAGTTCACTGGAGCTAACTAGAAAGATTTAATCATTAATTAGATAGAAAGAGTTAAGAGAAAATGTTATACTAATATGTGATATTAAAACTTTGCAGCTATAGGGCCCAGAGCGGTGGCACAGTGGTTAAGGTCCTCGCCTTGCACGCCCGGGATCCCATATGGGCGCCGGTTCTATCCCGGCAGCCCTGCTTCCCTTCCAGTTCCCTGCCTGTGGCCTGGGAAAGCAGTCGAGGATGGCCCAAAGCTTTGGGACCCTGCACCCACGTGGGAGACCCGGAAGAGGCTCCTGGCTTCGGATTGGCATAGTATTGGCCCGTTTTGCTCACTTGGGGAGTGAATCATCAGACGAAAGATCTTCCTCTCTGTCTCTCCTCTCTGTATATCCGCCTTTCCAATGAAAAAAATAATAAAAATAAATCTTAAAAAAAAAAAAAAACTTTGCGGCTATAACAGAGGATCAGATTTTAATCCAATGAAGCAATGATGAATATTTTAGAAAGCACTGGAAACAGTATTTTAAAGACTATATATCTAATATAAAGACTAGCAGATAAAAGCACATGAGTGCATCCCATACCTGGAAAAACATTTAACAGTGAGTTAGAATGTTACTTTTATACCAGTATATATTTGCTGTAAATATCACACTTTTAAAGGAATGCCTTAAACAACACCTTAAGAGTTATAAATGCAAAAATTCAAAAATTAAAGTTTAATAGAGTTAAAAGAGATATTAATTTTGTGCAAATATTGTTAATAAAGTAGAAGAGCCTAGGTATTCTGTCTGAAATTTTGAGACAAATTTCTGGTGGGATAACTATGGCTAAAACGCCCTACTCTACCACAAGAATAACAATTATTTCTTCTTTAATTGGCTTGATTGCCTCTTAAGACTCCAGTCTCAGTTTGACCCTGAAGAGCCCCAGTCTCAGTTTGACCCTTACCTTGCAGGTAAGATGGAGTTACTTCGGCACAGGCTATAACATAGTCTGAAAACTCTCCAGTTGTTGTCACTGGCTGTATTAAGGACTGGCAAGTTGAAGCAGCATTCTGAAAAGCTAGCTGTTTTACTATGAGATCTGTCCAGCTCACTGCTTCAGTGACTCGATCTACAAAATGTTCAAAAGTCTTCTAAGGCTTCTGTTTAACATTTATAACATTTGAAGACTTTTGGGCCTAGCGCAGTGGCACAGTGATTAAGGTCCTCGCCTTGTACACCCGGGATTCCATATGGGCAATAGTTCTATCCCGGCAGCCCCGCTTCCCTTCCAGCTCCCCACCTATGGCCCGGGAGAGCAGTAGAGCACGGACCAAACCCTTGTGCCCCTGCACCTGCGTGGAGTACCTGGAAGAGACTCCTGGCTTCGGGATCAGCATAGCATCGGCCGTTGCACTCACTTGGGGCGTTAATTATCTGACAGAAGATCTTCCTCTCTGTCTCTCTTCTCTGTATATCTGCCCTTCCACCAAAAATAAAATAAATCTTAAAAACAAAATCTGAACACTTTTGATGTGGAGATGCAGGCATTTCCATGCTCCAAATTGCCGGTGAGGAGATAAGCTGGAATGTCACCTTAGGCAGAGCAAGTTGTTCTGAAATGCTAAGATGAGTGCCCTGTCCTAAAAAAAATGTCTGAGGTAAAAAAAAAAAAAAAAAAAAAAAAAAAAAGGTTTGCCACACCTCACAGATTCCTGAGATTTCACCTCTGCCTTAGCTAATTCCTCATATTCCATTTTCTACAAAAGGGAGTTCCCTCCTGTGAGGCAAGCCTTCACAACCTGAAACCAATCATTCAAAGCCATCCACTTTGCTGTTAGTCCCTCCACCATTGCCATAGTGTATGGGGAGTTTGGCCTGTAGTCAGAGACAGTATGCTTTAGTTCTTTAATAAGCTTATAAGGCAATGGTTCCCATTTAGGCTCATCCCATTCATAGACAAGAGGAAAACAGAAAAAAATCACCTTCCTTATGTGCCTGCTGCTTTGCATCTCTAAAGCCAACCTTTGCTGGATGTGATGTAGCTGGAAAGGGCTCACACAGCTTAATCAAATGATTTGTAGCCTTATCATTCATAGCAGGAGAACACCCATCATGTAATTCAGCTGTCTGCACTTTTTCCCAATCCTTAACTCCTGATCTAAATCTTTCTGATTTTAAAAGATCTTCTTTCTCCTCTGTTAAATCCTCCTGATCATTTTCATAACACTTTATATTATCTTCAGATGAACACTTTCCATTGGGCAATAAGTACAGCCTGAGTCTCCCTTTTTTTCCATTTAATCAAGGGCGTATGCTCTGGGGTTGAGCATTCAGGAAAGATGGGACATACACATCTGTAACTGTATCTAAAGCTTGATTCAATATTGTTCAAATGCCTTTCCCTGATGAAGGCATGGCAGCTTCCCCATGCCTCTGATACCACCTCTTCATGTCATTCCCTACCTAATCCCATGTTTGTAAATCCAGAGTTCCTTCCTCTGGGAACCAGGGACTAATTGTCCATATAAACTGCAAAAATTCTGAAAGCTGATTTTGCTAACCTTTACTCCTTTCTTTTGTAAACTATGCTTAATAATAGCATACAGGCATATGTCGCTGAATGCACTCTGCCCCTTTTTAACTTTATAGTAACACATGGTGCAAAGCTTCCCAAGAAGTGTTCTGACTATTCACCCCTCTTAAACTGACCATCTGTCAGGGGGCTACAGCACTCTGGGTGAAGTCGTATCCAGGCCACAAGAAACAAGAGAGAAAAGGCCTACCTTTTTCAAGCCCCACGTTGGGCGCCACTTGCCGGAGTCCAGCTCCAGCTGAGATCTGAATTCAAGAAGGGTGTGTGGATTGGAGCAAAAGAGAGAGAGAGAAATGGACCACTAGGATTTCATGATCATAATGGAAAAATGTGGGAAAGCTCTCTGCTTTGTTAATACAAAATCAAACTGTTGCTCAGAATTTTACACCATGGTCAAGTTGGGAGTTCCTAAGGATAATTCTTCTATTGGTTAAACCTAGAAACAATAGAAATTCCTGATACAAATCTGATCTTTCAACTCAATTTTGTATTACAAAGAAAAAGGGAATCTAAAGAATGAGAAAAGAATGAAAGCCTAAAAATAGGTCCTTTGATTAGCATAAGGCCAAGGGGACAGCTAAGACAGTAGGAATGATACAAGGACTTTGTACAAGAAATCTTTCAAGATCACATTAAATAATAGAGAGGCATCACAGTAGGGAACAAATGCATGGATGGAGTATAATTCCTCCGCAGGGTGGTCCAGTGTCCATGCAAAAGAAGGTGGAGCTGAATTCAGGTGGTTGTAGAGACATCCGTCGGGCAGGCCCTGACAAACAGGAAAGTTTCTTGAAGTGCCTGCAATGGAACAATATCCTTTACAGCTTCTTGCCCAACACATCCACTACACAGAACACAAGAGGCTCAAGCTCTGCTTTCTGTGATCTTCCCACAAACCGTCTTCTACTCACCCCTTCTCGCCCCCCCCCCATACACATATCCCCACAGGTTCTACAAGTGAGAATGTCCATTGTCTGTGGAAGTAGCTGCCCATGAGTGTATGGGGCTTGGGTGTTTACCGAGTGGGAGTGCACCAATATGCTGAAAATGTGTGAAGCCCAGGGATTTTTCAGCGGAGATACTAGGAAAGTCTTCCTCCCACATTGTGCTTTCATTGTCATTCTCTTTAGAGTCACCTTTGCAGAGGATGGCAATAGTCCTGTGCCAAAATGGGGAGTCCTTGAGCCATTATGGAGACCACATTCATCTAGGTAGTACAGGGACCCATGAGAATGGTTTGACACCACGTTGCAAATTTTTATTGTAAGAACTTGGTTCTCTACTCAGCCAGGTCCAACTATGGGGGACAGAACATGCTAGAATCTGTTGTGCATCTTGGATTCCTTGAGTACCAAGCAGTTGAAAAAGGCTGTTGGAGGATAAGGCCCTCCGATGTAGCAGTTTGACGCCCACGACATTGTAACCCAGCTGACACAGGTGGTGTGAAGCTCGCAGGCATGGGAGTGGATGAGTTGGGCCAACATCACGTGACAGCACAGCAACTTTGGTGGAGCGTGACCTCAGCCCTCACTCTTGCTTCACTCACCTAAGACCATGTTTCTGTCCAGGTACAGGGAGCATCCCGATTGGCTGCCGCTCTATGAGCCCACAGTGCTCTGTCGCCATACCAGCCATCCATTCAACAGCATTGTGGTCACACTGGGCCCAGAATGCTCTGGCCTGTGCACTCTAGAAAAGTCATGGTGACAGACAAGCCCCTTTGGGCCTGGTACAGAGAGCAGGCAGAAGGCCCAAGCTCTGCATTGTGTTGTTTTCCCTCCCAACTCCCCTCTCGACATTAACTCCCCAACACAGTCATATCTCCATAGGCCCTATCAGGGAGCATGTCTACCTTCCATGGAAGTCAGCTCTCCATGAAAATATGGTGCTTGTGTGTTTACCGAGTGGGAGTGTGCCAATATGTTGAAAACTGAGTGAAGCCCAGGGCTTTTGCAAAACTGTTACTAGGAAAGCGTTTTTCCGGGGTTGTGGTTTCATTGTAATTCTCTTTAGAGTCATGTAGGAGGAGGATGGTCACAGCTCTCTGCCACAATGGCGAAACCTTGAGCCACTAAGGAGCCCATATTCATCTAGGTAGAAAAGTGCAAAAGAATACGGTTTGACAATGTGTTTTGGGTACCTATTGTATGAAGTAATCACCATGCTCAACGAGGTCCAACTATCAGTGACAGAAATATAGAAGCCGTCATGCATCTTGGATTCCTGGAGTAGCAAGTATTTGAAAATGGCAATTTTATAGGAGGGGTTCTGTGTGGCCGAGGTGGACTGTTGTAGCAGTTTGACACTTGTAAGATTGTAAACCAGCTGCCACAGGTGGTGTAGAGTTCCTTATGAGAGGAAGCTCCCAGGTTGGGGGTGGATGAGTTGGAGTAACAAGCAGGTGACAGCACAGCAACTTGGTGGAGCATGATCTCAGCCCTCACTCTTGCTTCACTCACCTTAGCCCATTTGGCTGTCCATTTACAGGGAGCATCCTGATTGATTGCCCCTCTGTGACCTCACAGAGCTCTGTGGCTGTACCAGCCATCTAGTTGTCAGTCACTTGGTCATAACCAGCCCAAAATGCTACAGCCTTAGCAATTTAGAAAAGCCATGGCAACAGAGAGGACCATTTTGTCTCCCTGCAGAAAGCAGGCAGGTTGCTCAAGCTCTGCATTTTGTGGTATTCTTCACAATGCCCTTCTGCTCAAACACACAACATCCCCACAGGCATTACCAGGGAGGATGTTCAACCTCAGCAGAAGCCAGCTGTCCATGAGAATATGGGGCATGGGTGTCTATCGAGTGGGATTGTGCCAATATGCAGAAAATAGAGTGAAGAACAAGCATCTTGCAGCAATTTACTAGGAAAGTATGTCTCCCAGGTTGTGGTTTCATTGTTATTTCCTTAGTGTCATGTAGTCTGTGGACAGCCATAGCCCTGTGCCACAACTGAGAGTCATTTAGCACCTACTGAGACCACATTCATCTAGGTTGAACAGGGATCCACAGGAATGGTTTGACACTGTGTTAGGGTTAACCCTTGGATGAAGTTGGCATGCTGTTTAGCGAGGTCCAAATATAGGGGACAGATGCATGCTAGAATCTGCTGTGCATCACGGATCCCTGGAGTAGTAGGCAGGTGATAGCAGAACAATTTTGGTGGACTGTGACCTCAGGCCTCACTCTTTCTTCACTCAGCTAAGCCCATGCGGCTGTCCACGTATAGGGAGCATCCCGATTGGTTTCCCCTCTGTGAACTCACAGGGCTCTGTGGCTGTATCAGCCATCTAGTCAGACGTTGCCTGGTCATAACTGGCCCAAAATACTACAGTCTTAGCATGCTAGAAAAGCCATGATGACGGACAGACCCCTTTTGGACTAGTGCAGAAAGCAGGCATTGGCCCAAGCTCTGCTTTCTGTGATCTTCCCCATTACGCTTCCGTCATCCAACACCAGCAACACAAGCACAGTAACAAAGGCGCTACCTGGGAGGATGTCCAGCCTCTGTGGAAGCCAGCTGTCTGTGAATATATGTGGCTTGGATGTCTACTGAGTGTGAATGTGCCAATTTGTTGAAAATGGAGTGAAGCCTAGGGATTTTTCCATAGTGATACTCTGAAGGTGTTTCTCCTGGGTTGTGGTTTCATCGTCATTCTCTTAAGAGTAACATAGGCAGATAATGGCCATAGATGTGTGCTACAACGGAGAGATCTGGAACTGCCACTGAGACCACATTCATTGAGGTAGAAATTTGGAAAAAAGTATGGTTACATAACACATTGGAGTTGTCCAGTCTATTAGGTGATCACAAAGCTCAGCGAGGTCCAACTGTAGGGGACAGATACATGCCAGAAGTTATCATGTACCTCAGATTCCTGCAGTAGCAAGCAATTGACAAGGTGGTTCTTTTTTTGAAAAGGTTCGTGTTGTGCGGGTGCACTGTTTTAGAAGTTAGAACCTTATAGTAGTGTAAGCAGGCTGGCATATGTGATGTGGAGCTCCAGATGGCAGGAAGCTAGCATTCATCGGGTGGATGAGCTGGAGCAAGAATGCCCGGAATTCTATGGCCTCAGCATTCTAAAAAAGCCACAGTGAAAGACATGCCCCTTTGGCCTGGTACATAATGTGGGCAGGTGGCTCAAGCTCTGCTTTCTGTGGTCTTTTCTATGGTCACTATATAGTGCTCATACCCACACAACCTCACACACACATCCTATCCGCAATACTAGGGAGGATGTCCAGCCTCCATGGAAGCCAGGTGTCCCTGAGTCTATGGGATTTGGGGGTGTATAACGATTGTGAGTTGCCAATTTGCTGAAAGTGGAGTGAAGCCCAGGGATTTTTAGCAGTGATACTAGGAATGTGTCTCTCCTGGGTTTCATTCTCATTCTCTTTAAAGTCATGTAGGTAGAGGATGGCCACAGACCTGTGCTACAAAGGAGAGTCCTTGTGCCAATATGGAGACCACACATGTCTATGCAGAACAAGGACCTATGACAGCGCTTTGGGCCTGTACCTTGTATGAAGTGGGCGCCCTTCTCAGCGAGCTACAACTACGGGAGACAGATACATACCAGATGCTGTATTCCATCTCAGATTCCTGGAGTAGCAAGCAGTTGCCATAGAGAGGAGTGTCGTGGTGCTTTTGTGGGTGGTGGGCCGTTATAGCTATTTGACACCCATTGAATTGTAAGCCAGATTTCACATGTGGTGTGGAGCTCCAGATGACAGGAAGCTCACAGGCATGTGGGTGGATGAGTTGAACCAACAGGCAGGTGACAGCACAGCAATTTTGTTTGACTGTGACCTCATCCTTCACTCTTGCCTCACTCACCTAAGCACACGCAACTGTCCAGGTATACGTATCATCTTAATATTCTGACCTTCACAGGTCTCTGTGGCGACACCCGCCATCCAGTTAATAGCCATAACTGGCCCAGATTGCTACGGCCTCAGCATTCCAAAAATCTTTGGAGCCTATCATCTAATTCCTATTGAAGTCATTTTGAATATAGAGAAATGTCATTGGAAACCACCAGCTAGCAAAATGTAAGAGAAACCAAGTTTTAAGATCCCCTTTAGTTTACAATTCATTTAGCAACTCACCCTGCTCTGATCACCCTTTGTGCTTATGACATTATTTTGGCTTATGCTGTATCGCTGGCATACTTTTGTGAGCCTAGGGAAGCGTGGGAAACAACTACCTAGGCAGAGTTGTGGATTTGGATTTCCCTTATTGCCAGGGAACTGGAGCATTTTTTCATATGTTTGTTTGACATTTAGGCTTGTTCCTTTGTGAAATGTTTGCCCATTTCCCGTGCCCATTTCTTGAGTGGCTTGTTTGTTTTGGTTTTTTGGTTGTTTTGAAGTTCTTTGTATATCCTGGAAATTAGCCCCCTATCGCCTATGTAGTGTGCAAAGATCTTCTCCCACTCTATGGGTTGCTTTTTTACTTTGTTGATTGTTTCCCTTGCTGTACAGAAGCTTCTTAGTTTGATGAAGTCCCATTTGTTTATTCTGTTCTCAACTGCTATTGCTTTTGGTGTCCTTCTTAGAAAGTTGGGACCTACTCCTAGGTCTTGCAGGGTATTTCCTACATTTTCTTGCAAGAGTTTGAAGGTTTCTGGATGTAGGTTTAGGTCTTTTATCCATGTAGATTGGATCTTAGTGTATGGTGATAGATGTGGGTCTATCTTTTTGTTTCTACAGGCTATCAGCCAGTTGTCCCAACAACATTTACTAAAGAGGCCTTCCCACTTGCTTGTGCTGTCATTGGTCTTTTTGTCAAAGATTAATTGGCTGTATCTGTGTGGGTTCCCTTTTGGTGCTTCTATTCTATTCCATTGATCTTCCTTTCTGTCTTTGTGCCAGTACCAGGCTGTTTTGATAACCACTGCTCTATAGTATGTCCAGAGGTCCGGGATTGTGATTCCTCCTGCTAACTTCTTATTCTTCAGGATGGTTCTAGCTATTCGTGGTTTTTTGTGTTTCCAGATGAACTTTTGAATCATTGTGTCTAGTTCCGTGAAGAATGTTTGGGGCAATTTGATTGGAATTGCGTTGAAAATGTATATTGCTTGTGGTAGTATAGACATTTTAATGATATTGATTTTGCCTATCCAGGAGCACGGGATGTTATTCCATCTTTTGAGGTCTTGTTCAATTTCCTTTTTGAATAGTTTGTAGTTTTCTTCGAATAGGTCTCCTACGCTTTTGGTTAGATGTATTCCCAGATACTTCATACTTCTCTCTGCTGTTTTGAATGGTATCCTGTTGGTTAGATCTTCTTCCATTTTGGTATTATTTGCGTACGCTATGGCTGTTGATTTTCGTTGATTAATTTTGTACCCTGCCACTCTGCCAAACTCTCGTATAAGTTCTAGCAGTTTCTGTATTGAGTCTCCTGGTTTTTCTATGTATAGGATTATGTCATCTGCATATAGTGAAAGCTTGACTTCTTCGTTTCCTATACGTATGCCTTTGATTTCTTTTTCTTGACTTATGGCCTTGGCAAGTACCTCTAGGTCTATGTTGAATAGCAGTGGTGATAGCGGGCATCCTTGTCTTGTTCCAGATCTCAGTGGGAAGGGTTCTAGCTTTTCTCCATTCAGTATGATACTGGCGTTAGGTTTTTCATAAATTGCTTTGATTATGTTGTGGATTTTCTTATCTATGCCTACTTTGGCTAGCATTTTTAGCATGAAGAGGTGTTGGATTTTGTCGAAAGCTTTTTCTGCATCTATTGAAACTATTATGTGGTTCTTGTTTTGCAGTTTTTGGATGTGGTTCATAACATTTATGGATTTCCGAATGTTGAACCATCCCTGCATTCCAAGGATGAATCCTACTTGATCCGGATGAATGATCTGTCTGATGATTTTTTGAATTCTATTGGCTAGGATTTTGTTGAGAATTTTAGCATCAATGTTCATCAGAGAAATAGGTCTGTAGTTTTCCTTCTCTGATGGTTCTCTGTCCGATTTTGGGATTAAGGTGATGTTGGCTTCATAGAATGAGTTTGGAAGGGTTGCTTCCTTCTCTATTGTTTTGAAGAGCTTGTAGAGGATTGGGGTTAGTTCTGTTTGGAATGTGTTGTAGAATTCTGTAGTGAAGCCGTCTGGGCCTGGGCTCTATTTCGTTGGGAAATCCTTGATGACTGCTTCAATCTCTACCTCAGTTATGGGTTTATTTAATTCTGCAGTTGCCTCTGGACTGAGTTTTGGTAAGTGGTGAGATTGCAAGAACTTTTCTATTTCTTGGTGATCCTCAAATTTGTGGGAGTACAGTTTTTTGTAGCAATTTCTAATGATTTTCTTAATGATTGCAGTGTCTGTTGTTATGTTGCCTTTGTCATCTTTAGTGCTGTTGATTCTCACTTTCTCTTTTTTTTTTTTTTTTTTTTTTTTTGGTCAATCAGGCCAGTGGAGTGTCTATTTTGTTTATTTTCTCAAAAAAACCAACTTTTTGATTTGATTTTATGTATAGTTTTTTTTTTTTGATTTCTATTTGGTTTATCTCCTCCCTTGTTTTGATGATTTCTTGTTTCCTAATGTGTGTGGGACTCTTCTGCTGCTGTTTTTCCAGATCCTGGAGGTGTGTGGTTAGTTCCTGTATTTGGCGTCTTTCTTGGGCCTTGACATGGGCTCCGATTGCGATGAATCGACCTCGTAAAACTGCTCTGGCGGTGTCCCACAAGTTTTGGAATGTTGTATCAGAGTTTTCATTGGTTTCCATAAATTTTTTGATCTCATCTTTAATTTCTTCTCTGATCTATTGTACATTTAATAGCATATTGTTCAATTTCCAAGAGTGCCTATACTTCCTGAGGAGTTTTGAGTTGCTGATTTCCAGTTTCATCCCATGGTGGTCTGAGAGGATACATGGTATGATACTAATGTTTTGGAAGATGTTTAGATTCGCTTTATGTCCTATCATGTGGTCGATTCTGGAGAAGGTGCCATGCACCGCTGAGAAGAATGTATAGTCTGTGGCCTTAGGATAAAAAGTTCTATATATGTCTACTAAGTCCAGTTGTTCTATTGTTTGTGTGAGCTCTGTTGTTTCTTTGTTGAGTTTTTGTTTCGTAGACCAGTCCATTGATGTTAAAGGCGTGTTGAGATCGCCTACAAGAATTGTGTGCGTATCTATGTCTTCCCTTAAGTCTGTAAGTAATTGCTTTATGTAACTAGGTGCATTAAGATTTGGTGCATAAACATTAATGATGGTGATTCCTTCTTGATGGATCATTCCTTTCACCAATATAAAATGGCCTTCCCTGTCTCTTTTGATGTTAGTTAGATTGAAATCTATCTCGTCTGAAATTAGGATAGCTACCCCAGCTTTTTTTTCTCATCTATTGGCATGAAATATCTTTTTCCATCCCTTCACTTTCAGTTTCTTTGCATCCTTTCTGGTTAGATGTGTTTCTTGTAGGCAACAGATGGTTGGGTCTTGTTTGATGATCCATTCTATAAATCTCTGTCTTTTGATTGGTGAGTTTGGACCATTTGTGTTAAGAGTTAAAATTGAGAGGTTGCAATTTTGTGCTGCCATGCGATTGTGTTTTGTATGTGTTGTTGTCTGTGTAATTGCCTTGTTTGTGTGGGCTTTAGTTTGGAGACCTTCCTGTTTGCCATCCTTTTTTATGTCTTGCCTCCTTTTTTTCTGGAATTAGCGCATTTCTGAGGAGACTTTGCAGAGCTGGTTTTGTGTAAACATATTCTTCTAGTTTTTCTTTGCTATGGAAGTATCTGATTTTGTCTTCATATACAAATGAGATCTTTGCTGGGTAGATTATTCTTGGTTGACAGTTGTTTTGTTTCAGGGCTTGGAAGATCTTTATCCATTCTCTCCTTGCTTGTAGGGTCTCTTTAGAGAAGCCAGCAGTGATTCTGATTGGTTTTCCCCTGTATGTGATATTTTCTCTTCTTCGTACTTGTCTCAGGATTCCTTCTTTGTCTTCATTGGAACTTGAGCACTGTGTGTCTGGGTGAAGATCTCTTTGGATCATGTCTGTTGGAAGTTCTCTGTCCATCCTGTATGTGGGGTGGATTCGTGTTCCAAGTGTTTTGGAAGTTTTTCTGTATAATTTCGTGAAGCACTGCTCGCATTCCTTATTCTCTTTCTACTCCTTCGGTGAGGCCGATGATCTGAATATTCAATTTTCTAAGGTGATCTTTCATTTCTTGCATCATTTTATTAGTTTTGCCGAGGTTTGTCTCCAGCTGTTTAATGAGCTGGGCACCTTCGTTTTGCATGTCTTCCATTTCAGAGATCCTTTCCTCTGCCGCATTTATTCTGTTGATCAGGCTTTGAATTTTGAGTTTCTGGTCATCCAATTTGGTTTTGATTTGTTGTATTTTGGCGATTATGCATTTCTTGAAGTCTTCCCGCTTCTTGTCCTCGTCTCTGAAAAATTTTAGCATTATTTTTTTAAATTCCTTGTCTGGTAACTCTTCCATGTCTTCATCTCACATCTCCGATATTGATAATGACTTTTGGCCCTAGTTCGGTAGGGTGCTGGCTCTTTCATCTGGAGCACAGCTTTTTCTGGTGGTTTTTCCCATTGCGTTGATGTATTTGGTGAGGCCAATGGACCCGTGTATTGAGGGGTCGTCAGGCGCTTTCCTGTAGAAATTGGAGCCTGTTGCAGGACGTGGTAATTTTCAAGGCACCATTGGTGCGTTCTCAGAGCCCAGGCCTATAGGGTACCACCTTGGGGGCCCTGTTAATTCCAGGCACACTCTGGGCACCTCTTCTACAGGTGTGACACCCCAGGGCGTGGAGGGATGGAGGCGCTCTCTGGGTGTGCCCCCTGCACGGGAATCCACAGGACATAGAATGTTTTATGTGCTTTCTCCCTGCGTTCTCCGTGTCAGGGACTGCAGGGTTTTTCAGAGCCCACCTGGTGTGTCTCCCACACACGGGACTGTGGGTGAGGCACTTTCTGGGTGTGGCTGATGTGCAGTGATTCCACCACTTGTGGTGTGTGGGTGTTCAGAGCCCTCCTGGTGTGGCTCCCTCACACAGGACCGCAGTGGAGGAGTGACCCTGGCGCCCTGTTAAAATGACTACCTGGCGGGTTCGCACAGTGCCAGTGTGGCACAGGAGTTTTCAGAGCTCTCCTGGTGGGTTGCCCATGGTCAGAACTGCAGGGTGGGAGGCGAGGAGTGGGCAAGTCACTCTATGGGAGTGGCTCCTGCGTGTCAGGGTCACACAGCGCTGCACTTCCCAGTGCTCAGAGCCCTCCTGGTGTAGCTCCTTGTGCACTGTGGAGGCGGTTGCTGCAGGCTGGACCGCCCAGCCTACCTGGCGTGGCATTCAGAGTCCTCCTGGTGTGTCGACCACCCACAGGGTATCAGGGTGTGTGGGATTCTAGACCCTCGCTGGTAGTTTCTGTGCACTGAGATGTACTGGCCCACTCAGCGCAGGAATATTTGGGCGCTTTCTTTGTGCCTTCTCAGCACCCAGGACTACTGTGCGCCACTTCCAAGGCACAGATTTGGCAGTTTCAAGGCGCTGCCCTGTATTCTCAGAGGCTGAAACCTCTGCAGGGGGGGAGGGTAAAAGGAGCACCCCAGAGGCTTGGGCTTTTGTGCCCAGTCCCTGGAATGCAGAGGCTATTAACCCTTCCCTGGGTCACCTGAACCTCCGGCTGTTGCAGTCTGCCTCTGCTGCTGTTGAAGTCTTTGCCGGTGATGATCCGTCCCAATTTCCTTGTCTCTGGGTTGGCTGCGTCTCCTGTCGGCTGCTTTCAAAGGTGACTCAGCAGGTCTGGAGCAGGATGTCGGCTTCTCTACCTTTTGTTTTGTTTTGTTCTCGTTGTTCTTCCAAGTTTTGTGGATCTTCTTGGCTCCACCCTGTCCAGGGAACTTCACGCACCTCTCCCTGCGATTCTTTGCTGTTCCTCTTTGCTGCTTCTGTAGCGTTCTATCCCTCTCTCACTGCACACTCCCTTACAGCCTTCCTCCTGCGTCGGCCATCTTAAAACTCTGTCCAAACTATTTTTCAATATGATACCTGTCTCCATTTAAGTTTTATTGCATGTGCCACGGTGCATGCCGCCAAGGAGTTTTCTGGCAAAAGGGAAGAGTAAATCCCCTTCAGGACACCCCCTAATGTGGACGTCCCTACAGTCAAAACCGGTTAAGGTTCTTGCCACCTATTATTCCATCATAGCTGCCTTAATTTTAAAGGCAAGAAAATTAGCCATACAATATTTTGGAAAAGATCCAGATACCATCATTGTGCCTTATACCTCAGAGCAGAAAAATTGGCTACTCCAAAATAACAGTGAATTGGAGGTTGCTTGTGCATCATTTGCTGGCTCCATAGATAACCATTATGCAAATGACGCTTTAATACAATTTGTGAGGGACCATTCTTTAGTTTTCCCCAAAGTCACCTCAAACAGCTCCCTGAAAGAAGGAATTGCATTTTCTACAGATGCTTTCTCAAATTGAATGGCTGCTTATGTCGTTCAAAAAAATCCCCTTATGTGTCTGCTCAATTAGTTGGATTGTTTGCTGTGCTTCAGGTTTCTAAAAGGTTTCCAACAGGCTTTTTTTCTTTTTCTTTTTTCTTTCTTTCTTTCTTTTTTTTTTTTTTTTTTGTATACAGATAGTGCTTATATACCCCATTCCATTCCTTTATCAGAGACTGTTCCATATTTTAAGACCACTTCCACAGCTTTTCAGCTTTTTTTTCAGATATAATACTTAATTAGAGAAAGAAGAGATCTTTTTTTATTAGGATATTTGAGAGCTCATACAGGACTCAAAGGATGATTGGCTGAAGGCAATGTTCAAGAAGACACTGCAACATGGCTGGTATTCCTAACCATAGATTCCTCTGTGTCTGAGGCCCACCAAACACATGCCTTACACCACTTGAATGCACTCACAATTCGCCAGATGTTTAAAATTAGCAGAGAGAAAGCTAGAGAGATTGTCAAAAGTTGTAACTCCTGTGCTCAGTTTTCTCCAGAGCCTCTTATAGGAGTTAATCTGTGAGGCTTAATTCCAAATGATATATGGCAGATGGATGTCAAACATTTTCCATCTTTTGGCAGACTCAAATATGTCCATGTAACAGTGGACACCTACAGTGGATTCATCCAAGCCACAATACTTACTGGACAAGTCTCCAAGGATATTATTTCAAATGTGCTAAAAAGCATGCCACTTATGGGCAAACCTAACAGCATAAAAATGATAATGGCCCAGGGCATGCAGGATTTAAATTTCGACAATTTTGCTCTGAACTAAAATTAAACATGTTATTAGCATTCCTTATAATCCACAAGGACAAGGAATTATTGAAAAAAATGCTCAAGAACTTTCTGGACAATAAGATGCTTGTCTCTATGTTAGGTATATGGTTGCAATGAAGAAATCTCAACTGAACATGAACTGTGGTCACACAACAAGGTGGAGGAATCTAGCAATGGGGGAGGGATATGAGAGGGGTGGTGGGAATCCCAGTGCCTATAAAACGGTGTCAAATAATACAATGTTATTAAAAAATAAATAAATTTAAAAGAAAAGAAGTTAGAATTTTCCTCAAATTTATCTGTGACACTCACTCCTAGAAATAGATTAAACCATGCCCTTTTTATTATTAATATTTAACTATAGATAATTATAATTGATCTGCTGCTACTCAATATTGGAATTTCACAACACAAGATTCACATGCCTAAGCCATGTGGAAGGATCCCCTCACTGGAGCATGGAAAGGACCAGACCCAGTGCTTATCTGGGGACGAGGCTCCTACTACGTGTATGACAGAAAAAATGCAGATCCACGCTGGCTACCAGAGCAGCATCTTAGAGCACTTAATTCACCACCGTACAGAAAGTAAGCCAACTCCCTCTCTGAGACACATTCTTGTTCTTCTGTTCCAGCTAAAGCTGCTGCTATACTTGTGCATTCTGTGGAGTCTGCAGAGTCCGATCCAGGGGTCACCAATAGTTGCCATGAATCTGAAGCCCAAGCCTCATAATCCTCATCAGCCATGGAATTTTACCTGGGTTGTGCTGGCTGAGAGACGTGATGTCATTTGATCAACGTACCAGAACACTTCTCACATGTGGTGGTCAGAAGTCTTCACCCCTGATTTGTGTAGGCTTGTCCTCGGAGACGCCAACCCATGGGGTCTTAGTACTTTCCTTGGCCTTTTTGTAGCTCCAGAACTGTCTAACCAGCCAAACACCCCATGGTGCAGCAATTTCCAACGATGAAATCTTCTTCAAGAATTTGATTTTTATGTGTGCCCAGGGAGTCATCATGACGCTGCATACTCGACAAGTGTGGTGGCTTTGCCGACAACTTTTGTGCTTCTTGGGGATGTGAAACTACAGGTACTGTCTATTGACTTCACAATTTGCCCCCAGAGAATGGGACTTAATAACTGTAACAAAGAATTTCAGTGGCCCCACTGTGGAAATCCCCTCCATTCCTATGTCCTTTGGTTATTCTGTGAGTAATCTGTATTCTCCCATACATCCCGCCCAAAGCAGGAGAATTTGTAAAGCAGAAAACCCTGTTACAAAAGGTTGGTGTCTGCACCTAGAAATCTGCCTCACTCCCAGAGCATACAGAGATAGAGAGGACTTGGGGATGAGAGGCCATGATTGGGGACTTAGATTATATGAAACAGGAACAGATATTGTGGAGCAAATTTTGTGATTGTGTCACTCTGTTAGAAAACAGACATTGCAAGGTGGAAAAGCCTAGAGAATTTCCCTTTCCACTTGCATGTATCTAAAAAGCTAACTTGATTGTTAATGATGTGTCCTGTGATGTCAATGGCTGTCTATTAAAGGCAAATGTAAAGCAAAATTTAATTTACAATGCATCTTGAGGCTGGTCAGGCAATGGCAAATGAAAATACAGTTTAGAAAATGTGCTAGAGGAGTAAAAGATTTCTTCTATAGTAAGTGGAGCAAAACAGGTGATTTTCTGAGCAGGACCTCATTCTCAATGTATGGGGGAGCCTCTGAAGAAGTTTCTATTCTTCTCTAAAATGCGCAGGTTACCATTTAGAGATGTCCAATTTTCTAACTGACAGTTTTCCTGTATCTGGGGCTACATTCCCAAGGAATCTCTCTCTAGATCTCCATCATAGTGCTTGGACCCTGATTAATTACATTGTTTTCAGAATCTGCAAAGAATAGTGTTTGAGCTTTGTGGATGAGTTTAATCTCTCATCACCAATTAGGCCTGCACATGTGCTCTTCCTTACCATCTTCTTCAATATTACTGGGTTCAGTCCAAGCTGAAATGAAGGAGACTTCTTCTGAAATGGAGCAACTCTCTCCTTGTTTTGTTAGATGACCTTGAGTGTCCTCTTGAGGTGTTTGGATTGCTGTGTGAGAAATGACATCCTGTCAGCCTTGAGCTGTGGCATCTTTGGCTTTGCTTGTCATTTCAAAGTATAGTAGTGCAAATATTTATGTTAGTGTTGTGACTGGCATTGAAAATTGCAGGAAAAAAATAGGAAAGAAGGTTAACTGTGCCAAACCATAAATCTACATTGTTACCTCTTGTCTTTGTCATGCTGATTGAGATATATGCCCCAGCCAAAGCACAAAAGCAAGAGTGCTCAATTTCGTTCTTACTTGTTTCTTGGTTGAGGTTATTTTCACAATCTTTCTATGAATAGATATCAACATATAAATTTGTACAAATATGCACACATATATGTCTGTATATATACATTTACATGTGATACATATATTTCTTCTGTTTTGATGTGTAAGATTTGTGGGCTATTATTTATTTTTCCTTCGCTGAAAAAGAATATGTGTCAATCAGTAAGCAACCAGAACCAGCACTTGGAAAATTTTATTGTGGTATTCTCTTCTTGTGGCCTTTGAATGCGGTGTGAAAAGAGGTGTCCCTCTGTACAAAACAGCACATGCAGTGTATATATAGTCAGTCAACATGGGGCATGCTATAATTGGAATGAACATAGCTTCAGCATACGTAAAATTAGATATGCTATCCCTTGAGCACTCTTATTTATATTCCCTGGTCTGTGGTCAAGTGAAAATCATCAATAAATTTCATTTTAGCTGCTTTTGTTGTTTTCCTTTAGGCACTGTGTGTGTGTGTGTGTGTGTGTGTGTGTGTGTGTGTGTGTATGTTAATATACTCATCATAGTAATGAGGAATTTCTATTTTAAAGCCCTTCATCACTTAGAATTTATGCATGTGTGGTGTTTAAGTATTCATTCACTATTCCATACATCTGCCTTTCTCTTTCATGTTTGTTTTAAGATTATGAATTGTTTTATGAAATGCTGTCAGATCGTGATGTTTTATTGTAGCATTCACAAGCTTATTAGTGTCACCAACTGTGTAAAATGGGAATTGTTAGAAGTGAGAAAATTAACCATTTTATAATTCAAAGATGACTCTGCATTATAATTCCAGATTGACTTAATACAAAGAGTCATCAAAAAATCAAATTTAAAGGAGAAGCAGCAGAGTGACAAGGCTTAGAACTAAGCAATTAAGGCGGTATAGCACAAAGAATGTAAGTACAAAACATGAGGTCATTCTCTTCTTAAGCCACCGAAGAAGTAGGCCTTGTGTAATTATTTGTAGCCCATATCATAGGCTGAGTTCATTTTCACCTACACAGGCTGAGCTATGTTAGAAGAGTTTGCTGTATTTTTTTTTTTTTTGTTTTAGTTTGTGCCAATTTGTGATACTTGTTAATACAGAGTAGATAAATTGACTCAGCTTGCGTTGAGGTTATATCTAAGCCATGGGTAGGCCATTCTTTTGCAATTGCTTTCATTTTTTGAGTTCAAATTGGTTTGAACTTTTCTAAGACAAATAGCCAATTCTTAGAACACTTCTAGTCATGATCTGATGAGTCATTGTGATTGCACAAGTTAATGCGAGGGAATAAAAACAAAGTCTATTCTGCAAAAAAACAAAACTAAATGTGTGCACATTTGCCAGAGTCTGACATTTGTCAGGAATCTTTTTTATTTCTGATTAATTCACTGGACTCACACATTGCAGGACAAAATGTCACTGCATTCAGTGTTCTGGTTGTATGTGCCCTCATATCATATTAGCACATGTTGTGTTGAAGCTAATATGTTATTAAGTGCTTACTAAAGTGAATATTGCAGTGAATATTGAGTTTAGAAGGAAATTCCATTTATTTGAATGACAGTTTTATACACTCCTGTATATATCAGTGTCACACCATTCCATTTTGGATTTGTGCATAGTCTGTCAAAAACACAGTGTACTTTGTGTGATGTTTGTATGTGTGTATTAATGCATGTATCTATGTGTTTTGCTTTTTCACTGGTGAACTTTTCTGTGGCTTCATTGACCTGTGAGGTGAATGGATCTTTGTGACTAAACTGTCACTAATATAAAGGCTTATGTCAGCTGGAGAATTGAAGGGGAAATAGAAGGAGTGATTGATGGGGGCTCTATATTCCTTTAAAATACATAATATAAAATAATTACATGTTAGAAAAGGAAAGTGAATTCTCATCATAAACTCAGTTATTGTCCATGTGGCCTAAAATTAGGCAGAGTTATTGGAATGGGATGCAGTGTACCCATTACACATGCTTATAGATAATCTACAGACTTGAAGATGTAAATATCTCTCTATGCAGTCTATACAGGGTAGTGAAGGGCAGGATGAATGCAGATGGACTTTAGTTGATGAGTTACGCAAAATGCTTTTAGGTTTTTTGTTGTTGTTGTTGTTTGTTTTTCATAATGGGATGGTAGAACAAGTGAGTTGGGGAGAAGAGTTTGTGGAAGCTGCAAACAGGCTTATAAGCATCATCTATACACCTGGCTCACTTGCAGATCTGCTGAAAGACTCACTTGGTTCTGAGGAGTTTTGAGCTGTTCTTGGCAACACACTATGCATCATTTCTCAAAGCCTTTAATCTATACGCTGTGTTGTAAAGCAGTCATTGTGATGAGAAAGTGGAGTGAGTCGAGGTTGGGTTGACTGGCTAACTTATGACTTCTGAGTTTGGACCAGGTATTTGTACCTTACCATCTTCTTTGACAAGCAGAAACAAAATATACATTGTCACATGTAGAGCAAATTTCTCCTTCATATGTGGGATGGGTTGGGACCTCCACACATATCTCAGGAACATCTTCATGAGGCTTCTTGGTACTGATTGGAAAATGTCAACAAGTAAACCTTGGGATGTGGCGTCTTACTTGTCTGTTTTCCAAAGTACAGCACATAACACACATGTTGTTTGTCTCATGGGAATACTAACAAATCTTGCAGTCACAGGAGTGAAGGTGATTTCATGCATGCCGGGGGCTATGACAGAGGCCACTCAAAACTTATTGCAGAAATTTTAAGTAAATTCTAGTTTTCTCAGTGTCTTGAGAAATTGACGGACACAGTAGTTGTGCGTCACTTGTGGGATTGCATCTGTTTTGAAGCTATGCTGTTGTTGAATGTATTATACATTTCTTTAAGTATGTGCTATTTTGTTTTATGAATTCATGAGTGTTGTGAATAGCTCGAATCCAATGGTTGTATGTTAATGTCTGGAGCTTGTGAATGTTACCATGTAGGCCAATTTAAGTTGGCAATTTGTGTGGCATAAAGAGTGTGTGGTGCAGAAATTTGCTTTCAATGACATATGCAGATATCAAATATGAATTAAAGAAACATGCAAAATGGAGTTAGGAAGGACAAAGGGAGGGAAAGTTAGGTGGCATTGGTAAGCTATGTGCTGGAGTTAAGCATTGCAGAAGCTGAAAACAAGCAGTTCCTCTGAATTCAGAGAGGCAGGAAACAATTCATATGAATACTTAGATCAAGAAAATGTTTTTTGAATGCAATAACCAAAGTATTAGTTCACTCATTGCTCTTTTCTTTTCATCTTTGTTCTCCTTCCACCACAAGTAGCAGCACCCCTGCTTGTCTTTCAGATGTCAGTACCAGACTACCCTTTGCCAAAGACTATTTCCAGACATTCCTGTCGCAGTCTTTGCAGCAGGTGCGCAGTTTGTTCCTTCCAGATATTTTGTCTTTTGCTTGCGCTTCATGGCCCCAACAATAAGGAATTACTCAAAGCTGCTACTTGCCCGCTAAGCTCTTGCTGTTATAGTCAGTGAATTGTAAAACATAATAAAATTAGAATATTCAAAAACAGCAAATGTCATTTATATCTTATCCAACAGTTGCCTAATATCCTGCCCAATACACAACAGAATCCGGAATGTTACAAGTCCTCTCCTAAGTACCAGAAACATTCTATCAGTGATTGATGATGTCACTCCATTCGAATGGCCCAGCCAATAGTTGCAGGATGACAGTTCTGCCAGAGCCAAATCTATATGTGATTTATTTCATCGAATGGAAAGCTAGTGTTGATTTTAATGTTTCTATCATTTCTTGAAACCAAGAGGAGAAGATAAATTAAGTGGTTTGATGTGAGACCATGATATGACCCGTATGATTTGCTTTAGAACCATGATTATTCCTGTGTCACAGAAGATATTGAATATTAGTAGTTACATTGTCTAAATTTTACATAAATATAAATATTCTAATAAAAGCAACATATCTGTTATGTTTGAAAAAGAAAACAAAGCACCTACTGCTTAAAAAAATTACACGAAACCCGTGTGTATGAAAATGTCACGTATTTTTAAATAGTGTGGAATGTTTCAATATCTGTGTAGTTTTTTAAAAGCTGCATATTAATTCCCTTTAATTACAAGGTAAGTGATCAAGATGGAGGAACAATTAGGGACTGTTTAAATGGATGGAAAAACATTTATTCAGGCTGAAGTACAGAGAACACGTTCCAGGAAATAGGAGAGGGCAGAACAACAGGAAAAGGGTACCTGGACATTGTCAGACACAGGAAAGCAAAGGACAAAACTGTGGTGTTGCAGTGACTGATACTCCAGTGGCATTCAGGTAACGGGCAACCTGAATTCCACCAGCAACCAGAACTCCACCAGCAACAAGGTGGGAAGGGAATTTCACTGGGAGCTTGGGCGGTGAACCCAGACAAAGGACCATTCATCCTGCTGATTCTTTTCATTTGACCAGGAACAGAGGCAGAGTAGCAGATCACAGATGAGCAGTATGAGAAAAGCATGAATGTCACAACCCAGTTAGACTCCACGAGCCGAACCTGGCACCATTTTGCATAAGGAGGCAAACACACAAGAAAGGAATGATCATACGCTGAGCTGGGATTGAAATCCCTTCTGATTCAGGGACCTGCATCAGCATGGCATTCTACAGGTTCCACCCAAGACAGGTCTGGGTAGCCTTCAGATCTGATGGCCAGCAGATCAAGAACTGAAGCATTGGTATGTCAGGCACCATTTCATTTACTTTGGCAATAGATTTAGGATTGCAGGGGACAACAGTGCACTGCACATGTGCTGAGCTTATGAGAACTCAGTGATTTCCTTGGGTTACAGTGGTCCTTCAGGAAAATAATACGACTGTGGCACGTTCTGGCCAGATCAGTGCCACCAAACATCTCGCTCTATAGGATACCTGGTGTTTCTCTAATCCTGGGACCTGTTCCAACCTTAAATAGGAAAAATGGTGCAGAGACAATGGTTCAACTTCTGAATGGTAACAGAAAGTGGAGATTTGTGAGCCAGAAGTTGGGAAGTTCTTGGTGGAAATCTAACATCTAATATCTAACTATGGAGTTCTTGGTGTACATGTAACATTAGAACCCTGTCCTGGACTTTCTGGAGGGAGTGGCACATTTGGCTGTAAGCAAAGTGTTGTGTACCAACTACACTAAGTACAATTAAACTGTATTCCTGTGACTGATAGATCTTATGAATCACACTAATTGTTCTCCCCTTTGTATTGTCCAATTTAGTAATAAGAAGGGGAGATGTTAAGGTCTGTGTAGTTGATATGTGGGGACACCAAGTGGGGAAAAGGATTATTTCTTTGCAGGCAGTGCTTCAAGGAATTTCCAGCTCCATGGCAACGGTTAGGGGATCTCTCTACAACCAGCTGAATGCGGCCCCTGCTTCCTTTGCTTGGACACTGGACACCCTTTGGAAGAATTCTAATCCATTCAGGCATTGTTTGCTCCTGTCGAGTTCGCCTTTCACTGAACTTGGAGGTTAATGTCAATAATAGCATCTTGCAAAAGAGCTGTTTGCTATTCATACTGTTTTGACTGTTCCCATTGACTTCATGGTAATCAAGGGACCTTTATTATTAGGTTTTCACTCTTTCCTTGATGTTTAGGTTCTCCTTTTCTGTGTGATGCAACATTGAGTTGTAGAAAAAGAATTGTAGCATGAACTTCTAGATTTGTTAGGTGAAACAAGTGGCAGAATTATTCTGCCATAATGTCAAAAATTTGTCCCATGAGTGCTCCTGTACAAATAAATGGAACAGCTTTCTTGTATTGTCCATCATGATCCGGGAATTGTAGTAGCCTGTTTTGTTCCTCTTTGTGTCTCATCCCTACACCCTTTGAGAGTTCTGAGCTCAGCTGGAGCTGGATTCTGGCAGCAATGGAACCCTGGCAGCCTTGTACTCACATGGGGCTCTGCCATGCACCTGGGGGCAGTGAGGACTACATGGGTCTCACCCATAGATCTGAGGTGTGTGCAGACCGCATGATATTCTGTCTCTAATTTGAAAGCTCTAGCATCATGTGTTGTGCCATGCATCTGAGGGCAGTGTGGCTCACCAGGACTTTGTTATGAATCTGAGGGATGTGCAGATCACTTGGGGCTCTTCCATGGATCTGAGAAGCATGCACAACACACAGGGCTCTGCATGGATCTGAGGGCGATGTGGACTACCAGGGAATCTGGCATGGGCTTAAGGGAGTATGGCTCACATGGGATTGTGCCATGAATCAGAGCAGCGTGCTGACAAAATATGGTTCCTCCATGATCTGAGGGATATATGGCTTATGATGGTCACTTACATGTACCTGAGTGATGTATGTACAACATGGGCTCTGCCATTAATCTGAGGGCTGTGGCAATCACATGGGCTCTGCCTTGGATATGAGGAGCATGTAAAACATACAGGGCTCTACTATGGATCAAGGACTGTGCGAACCACCTGGGCTCTGCCATGGATCTGAGGTGCATGTGGCTTATGCAAGGTTCTGTCATGGATTTGATTGGAGTTGGATCACCCAGGGCTCTCCCATGGATCTGAGGGGTGTGTGGCTCATGAAGGACTGTGTTATGGAACTAAGGGCCATGAGGTTCATCCAGGATGTTGCCAAGGATCTGCAGTCCCCAAGGAAAATATAGGGCTCTGACCCTCTGATTCTCTGCCATAGATTTAAGGGGAGCATTGCTCACCTGGTTCAATGCCATGGATTTGAGGACTGTGTGAATCACATTGGGTTCTTGTATGTTTTTAAGGGCTGTGTGGTTGTGCAGAGCCCTGCCATGCATTTTAATGCCATTTAGCAACTGTGTGTTTCTTCCATGTATCTGAGAGGTGTGTGAGCCACATGGCAGTCTTTGCAATGTATCAAAAGCCTTCTGATCCAGATGGTCCTCTGCCATGCATGTGAGTGCTGTGAGGACCACATGGGTTTCAGCCATAGATGTGAGTGGTGTGTGAACCACATAAGGCTCAGTCATGATTTAGACTGCATTGCAGCTCACACCAGATACTGTCATGGAAATGAGGCCCTTGAACACCGAACGTGGCTCTGCCGTAGATCTGAGGAACATGCAAAACACACAGGGGACCTCTATGGGAGTGAGGGCTCTGCGGATGATTTGTCATGTTATGAGGGGCCTGCACCTTACAAAATGCAATGCCATGGATCTGAATGGGGTGTCTGTCACTGAGGGCTCCAGCAGGGATCTGTGGGGTGTACAGTTCATTCAGGTCCCTGTCATGGATCTGAATTGTGTGCAGAACGCTTGAGTCTCTGCCATCAATCTGGGGGTCATGCAAACCATATGGTGCTGTGCCGTAACATGAAAGTTGTGCAATTCACTTCTTGTTCTATCATTGTTCTGAGGCTCTCAGCCTATATAGGGCTATGCCATGGATATGCGCAGTCTGTGCACCACCCTGGGAGGCCACAAATATGAGGGTATTGTAGACCACATACTCTCTTTGTGAGAGAACTGAAGGGTGTGCAGACCACATTGTTCTCTGCCATAAATCAGGGCCATGAGGATGGCAAGAGGCTCTGCCATGCATCACCCTTTGGTTCCAGTGGAAGTTGATGCTGAAAACAGAACCAACTCAGCAATTGCAACCACCAACTGTTCAGGACAATGGACTGTGCTGGGCCCTGTGCTTGCTAGAACATACAGGAATATGGTCTGGGAACGTCTCAGACTAAGTTTCTATGGGGATCTCCCATAGAATTGGATCTCCCCAATTGAAATGCCAGACTCAGAACCCTAAGCAAGAAAAGCCAGAAGAGAGAACGAGTCAATCAACCACTGCAGCTATATAATGGCAGTGAAATACTGGGCTAATGGAGACTCTATTATGGATTATGTCAATCAGTGTATTCTTCAGTGACCTCATCGTGCTTGGAGTGGCGAGATTGGCAGGGAGTCATAACTGGTGAACTATCAAACGCGTTGAGCAAGTATCTCAGAGCATATCTGGGACCCATATCTGGGACCTGAGATGGACAGGAATGCGGGTGTGGCTTGTCTCTCAATATCCCCCTTTACCTCAGATAGATACATGAAGGAAACAATGTGCAAATAATACTCGTACCCACTTTCCTATAGCCCTTGAACCTTTTTACCCTAATTAATTGTGTAAAGATTGTCAAAAATATAATAAAAATAACTAAATAAAAATTTTTTAAAATAACCACATTGAGTTCTTCCATGGATGTGAGGCCCATGTGGACCACATGGGGCTGTGCCTTGGGTCTGAGGGCTGTGTGGCTTATGAATGACTCAACTTTGAGTATGCAGCTTGTGCAGAACATGCGGGTTTATTCCATGACTGTGAGGAGTGTGTGGGACACATGGGGATCTCTGTAATGGATCAAAGGCCTCTCGACCATGAGGCTCTGCCATTGATCTGAGGGCTGTAGTACTACATGGGGCTCTGCCATTTATCTGAGAGACATGCAGCTAAGATGGGGCTCTGACATGGGTCACAGGGGAGTATGGGTCACTAGGGGCTTTGCATGGATCTGAGGCCTGTGAGGAAAACAGGGGTCTCTGAAATTGATCTGAGGTTCTGGATGACCACATGTCGTTCTTCTATGGATCTGAGGGTTGCATGACCTACCCAGGACTCTGTCATGTGACCAAGGCTGAGCAACTAAATGGGACTCAGACATTGACATAAGGTTGTGAGTCTTATGCAGGGCTTTATGATGAATTGAGTGCTGTGAAGACAACATGGGGCCCTGCCATTGATCCTAGTATTGTATGAACTATATGTTGCTCTGCCATGAATCCAATTATCATGCAGCTCTCACAGGACTCTACCATGAATCTGAGGCTCTTGAGGACAATGTGGTGTTCTGCTGTGAGGGACACATGGGGCACTGCCATCGATCTAAGGGCTAAGAGCACACCATAGGGCTCTGCCATGGATGTGAGGGCTATGTGGTTCATGTTGGCTTCTAGTGAGGTTCTGATGGTTGTGAAACACTTTGTGTTCTGCCATAGATCTGAGGCACTTAAGGCTCATTCACAGTTATGCTATGGACATGCAGTGGGACATGCAGGTTATATGGGACATTGCCAAGGGTCTATGGACCGGAGTGCCACATGGGGATTTGACTGGCCTGAGTGCTATGAAGCTCATGCTGGGCTCTGCCATGAATATGAGTGAATTTAGGACATTATGTGGTTCTACTAAAGATTGGAGTGTCGTGTGGCTCAATCATGGCTCTACAATACAGCTGATTGTTGCAGCTCACATGGGTTCTGCCATTGATCTGAGAAGTGCATGAAGATCATGGGGCTTTGATATAATTCCGAAGGTAGTGCAAACCACTTGGGGCTCTGCCATGAATCTAAGCGCTGTGAGTGTGACAAGAGGCTATGTAATGCCTCTGAAGGCTGTTGGGATCACATGGAAGGTCATGATTCTGAAGGGCATGTGGCCCATGCTTGGCTCTGCCATGGACCTGAGGGCTGTGTAGTTCGTAGAGAGTTCTGACAAGGATTTGTGAATTGTGCAGCTCATTTTGTTTCCTGGCATGTGTGAGAGACTTAAGGCATATGCAGGGCTATGTGATGTATCTGAGGGCTGTGAGAACCACATAAGGCTCTGCCATGGATCTGAGATTTGAGGGTTATGCATGGTTCTGCCATGGATCTGAGTGGTGTGCGGCTCCTGTGATGCCCTGCCATGGATCAAAGGTGCTCATGGGACACATGGGCGTCTCTTCATTGGATCAAGGCCTTCAGAAAACAAATGAATCTGGCATGGATCTGAGAGCTGTGTAATTTTCCTGAGGCTTTGCTATGAATCAGAACTAAATGTGGCTCACCTGGGATTCTGCCATTGTTGATGACCGTGAGAACCAGAGATAGCTCTGAAATACATGTTATTGCCATGAGGACCACACAGGGTTCTGCTATGGATCTGAGGTCTGTTTAGCTCTTCTGGGTTTCCTTTGTGGATCTGAGAGTCATCAGACAACATGGGACTCTGCCATGAATCTGAAAGTTGTGTAGCTCACGCAGGGCTTTGCCATGGAACTTAGGACTATGCAGACAACATGGGGCACTTTCATGGATCTGAGGTGCGTGTGGACAAAATGAGGGTCTCTGCAATGAATCAAAGGCCTTCCAGACCGCATGGGGCTCTGTCATGGATCAGAGGGAAGTGTACATCAACAAGAGGTTTGCCATGGGTGTGAGTCCATTGAATACCACATGGGTCTCTTTCATGGATCAAAGGGCCATGAGGACCACATGGGTCGCTAATATGAATCTGGGGGCTTTTGATCACACAGGGCTCGGCCATGGGTCTGCAGAGAATGCAAATCACACAGGACTCTGTCATGGATTTGACAGCTTTGCAGAGTGACATGAGGCTCTGCTTTTGAACTGAAGGTTGCAACTATCAGGACCCAGGTGATCCTCACCTAATAGAGTCTTAACAATGAATTTGAAGGGCCTGCAGACCATATGTGGCTCTGCCAAGAAGGAGGGCCTTGCAGCTCCTGTAGGGCTTTCTGGTTTGTCTGACAGCCGTGAGGCTGACACAGGGCCCTGCCTTGGATCTGAGGAACTTGTGGCTCATGTGGGGCACTGCCATGGATTTGAGGGCTGGGTGGCACGTTCCCACACTGAGTCGCCCCACCTCATCAATGCCGAGATCTCTGCTCATGCGCATGGTCTTGGCACTGTCACTAAACCGGGGCAACAGTGCAGGGCCCTGGGGTGTCCCAGGCTGTGTACAGGCAGGGAGAAATCGGAACATTCCCCACAAACTTCGTGCAAAATGCTATGTTGTTGTCTTCCTTATATTTTTATGAGTTGTTTTTCTCCTTAAAGCGGGTAATACAAGTAGTTTCCATTTACACAAATGAGCAGCTTGTTTAATGGATTGAACCACAGCATTAAAATCCAAATTTATTTCAAGAAAATGGGTATAGGAATATTGCCAATGCACAAATGCAGCAAGAAATCCTACTGACATTCCATATGTCTGTGAAAACACAGAAGGCTGTTGCAAAGCACCAAGATAAAAAAAAAAAAAGAAAGAAAGAGAGAGGGAGAACAAAAAAAGCTTAAAATTAGCTTCACTTGCAGAAGGGATGGAGTAGTGGCTATCATGAAAGGGAGTATTGATGTTTCAATTCTTTATCCAAATTTAAAATTCTGTTACTTTAAACACAGCCATTTCTCTTTTAGGAATATAAGAAAAAGACAACTGTTTTATAATGATGTTTCTACTGGCACGTTACACAGTGTTATGGGCACTGGGATTTTACCCACACCTCTCCGAACCCTCTTCCCATGGTGAATTCCTCCACCTTGCTGCATTACCACAGTTCAAATTCAATTGTTCTTTCATTGGAAGTATTTACCAAGCATAAAGCACAGGGTCTTATTATCCTAAAGGGTTCAATGAGTTCTTGGTGAGACCATCTCTGGTCTTAAGATAAAGCCAGCAAAGTACCATCCCAATTTATTAAAACCCCAACATAACATCAACAACCATTTACAACCTTACGGCATTAATTGACATGGTATTGAATAAGAGGCTGTTAATGGGAAAATGTAGGTTCTTAACTACATCCTGTGACTTCTTCATAGACATTTCCACTTATGGTTTATATTCAACCAGATTCCATACACCTCAAAATGGCTATAGATTACTATTCAGCTGTCTCATCTGTTTTTATTTTTGTATTTAGCTGTTTATACGGTTGAAGAATGGTTTTGCTGAACTTAGTTGTTTTTCGGCTGGTCTGAACTGGCTTATAACTCTAGCAAGACATGAGCTATCAGTTCAGGTACAAAACATTTTCTTTCTTTCTTTTTTTTTTTTTTTTTTAGGTTGTGTATGCAGAGAAATCCGCAATAATCCAGTGAGAGGTAACTAATCTTTGTGTCTCACCTAGTGAGGCATGATTGTATCCACGCTGGCCATTTCTGGTCTGATTCTAAGCTTTCCTTGTTGTTGTCTGTCCATTCCTGATTTTTTTTTTGTATGTTTGTTCATTTGTTTTGAGGGGTTTCTGGAGTGATCCTAATGGTCACCGTGAGGGAGGGTTGGGACCCAGAGCCCGAGCCAGACAAGGACCAAAGAGAGCTCACTTCCCTAGTCTCAAAGGAAGTTTATTATTTTTCTGTTTCTGCAGACTGCTCAATGCTGCTGGCCATCATTCCAATGATGCTGGGTTTTGCACGGCAGAGTTTGGACTTCTTCCATCCCCTGTAGAGTCTCCAGATGGGGATGGGTGCCCTCAGAGTTCTCGGCCTCTGAAGGCACTCCTATTGCCGTGGTCTCCTTAGTGGTTGGGATGTAGTCCTTGGTGTCAGTACTGATAGTTCTTGGTGAAAATCTGGGAGTCGTCATGATTGGGATATGAGCCTGCTCCTGGCCTCCCACTCGCTGTGGCCTAGCGGCTAATGTCCTCGCCTTGAATGCACTGGGTTCAAGGACATATGGGTGCCGGTTTTAATCCCGGCAGTTCCAATTCCCATCCAGCTCCCTGCTTGTGGATTTCTCTTTTAATTCTATTGCATATACCTCTAAGAGGAGAATTGCTTGGCAGTGCAATGTTCAAAGTTTGGAAAATTTCCAGAATGTTCTAAAACAACAGACTCACTGAACATTCCCAGCAACAGTAGGTAATGTTCCCACACCCTAGTCAACACTCGATATCATTCTCCTGTGGGCATACAGCCATCATAATGTAATACCTCATCGAGATTTTGACCTGGAAATCCCTGATAGCGAAGGATTCTGAATGTCTCCTTGTGAGACTGTTGACCATTTGTATGAATGCACATCATTAGTAACAAGATAAATACACAGAGATGATTCAAATAGGAAAAAGGAACTGTCTTTAGAACCTTCATTGTTTTTAACACTTTAAGAACCTAAAGTTTATAAATCCCAACTAAAGCAAGAGTGAATGAGGGATGTCACTCCAGAGATGTGATATCCCTCTGGCATTCTTGCCTCTCTGCTACCAGATAAATGAATGAGAGAAGCTCTTCTGATTCTGTGCCTGGATGGAACTTTAAAATGGCAGTGGTTTATTTTTACTAGTTCTGCCCTCATCCCAGGGCAGAGTCAGCACCTGATGAACATTCCAACCATTCCTAGGATTTTTGGAAGGGTCCCAAGATCCAGAGGAATCTGAAGAGACTCTTTGCTATGGGAATTCGAATAAGGGATTACCTTGAATCTTACTTTTCTCTTCAAATGCTACTGGGAAGCAGAAATATCAGCTATTCAAGTTTATAACAGCTTATCAAGATTAGTGAGCAGAGAACAGGGAGAGATCATCACAGAAGAAAGAGCTATACAAGGACTTAGAGACCAGCTAAGCCCCCCATTGTCTCCATGAAAAAACTGCTTAAATTCATTCATCCATCACATCCACTCACAAACCTGTCCATCAACCCACTGCTCACTTACCAGCTTGACCACCGACAATATATAAATATATGTTGGTCTATACACCAGTTCACTCATCCTTTCATCCAATTGTTATCTATGCCTCTATCCTCCCATCCATTCATGCACCCATCCATTCCTACATCTCTCTCTCTCTCTTTCTTCCTCCCTTCCTCCCTTGCTCCCTCTCTTCATCTTTTTCTCCCTCTTTCCCTCCTTCCATTCAATTGGTGATCCACAATCTAGTGTTTGCTTGATACATGTGGGTCTGGTTCCACACAGCATGCATTTAGAATGCTGACTGGAAAGAAATGTTGGTGAATGAATGAACAAGATATTCCAAGGCTTGGTTTATGGGAACTGATGGATGTTTTAAGTCATCACAAAAATATCTATCAGACTGAATATGTCCAGGGTGTTTTGTGATAATAATTGTTCCACTCATTAACAAATGCTGTTAATAAAGTACCAGAAATCTGCGAGTTCTCATGAATATAAATAAATACTTGAATAAGTCCCAGCATGGTAGTCTAGTGACTAAAGACCTCACACCTTGATGCATCAGATCCCATCTGGGCTCTGGTTCATATCCCAGCTCCTCCACTTCCCATCCCATTCCTGCTTATGCCCTGGGACAACAGTCAATGAGGTCCCAACTCCTTGGGATCCTGTTCCTGTGTGGGAGACCTGGAAAAATCCTTGGCTCTTGACTTTGGCTCAGCTGAGGACAAGCCATTGTGACCACTTGGGAAGTAAGCCAGCAGAAGGAAGATTTTTCTCTGTGTATCACCTCTCATTGGAATTCTGACATTGAAATAAAAACAAATACAGGAATTTTTAAAAACAAAAATAAATAGTTGAGTAAGTGAATGGGAGAGCATAATGAGTCCTTCCTTAATTGTAAAGGCCAGTAAATGCTTGAAGAAGCATTTGAAGCATTTGAAATATTTTTTACTACAGCAACAATTTTTTTTTCCAACAAAATCACAAGAGAATCCTAAAATTAGTGGACAAATATTGGAAGATAAATAGTTTATCTACCTAACCTTAATGTGTTTTACTTATAGAAGACAAAACAGCAACTTAGAAGTGAGAAGTCTGAAGTATTGGGTCCAAGCTAACACCAGCCAAAGAACAGCTCTCTCTCCTAAGAAACTGCTTCTCCACCTGAAAATAGCCTTCAGATCAATCACATGTTGTGCATGGCACTCATCATCTTGCAACCTGCGGGCAGAGAACTACTCCTCGCCTGTTGGTACAGGAATATAAGCTATGCGGGATTTCCACATTTGCTAAATGAGCTAGGGGGAAGAATATTTAATGATGTGTGAAATGTCTGTAGGATGTGAATTCCAATGTCCACACATAAAATCTTGGCACACAGCTATTCCTGGGTGCGGTATGTGTTCTTCAGAGCCTTTTACATGCTACAACAGCAGAGTTGAGCGGTTGTGAAAGAGGCTGAGGTAGGTATTCACTGGCCCTTTCCAGAAAATGTGTGGGTTTCTGTCCTAGACAAGCTGTAAAATTGAGATCAAGGTCAAAAGAAGCTGTGCTGACATGTCTCAGAGAGTGTTAATTCTATGGAAGTTAAGAAGAAGGAAGTTGCCCCCTGAAACAGAAAAGTCCAAGTCTGGGAGGCTTAACTCAAACAACATTGCCAACAGCCAGGAGGATGCCACAGAGAGCATTCCCCAGAATTGCTTTAATTGCGAACCATGTCAGACTAGAAGTAGTTCTAGCAGCTTAATGTATTCTATCTCAAGAGCTGACATTCCTGAAACAATCCCACTGTAAAATCCAGACCAGATCTGTGTCTTACCCTACAGAATCCTCTTTGATCTTCCTTCAGCATGTCTCCTAATCATGACCTCATACTCTCTATTCATGCATTGTTCTTTACTCAGGCTTACTCTGGTAACTAGGGGGCATTCAGTTCCAAATGGCTGTGGAACCCAGGTGCCAAATTTCTCTCTAGAAGCCAGATTCTGTGTGCTATTGTGTGATCTTCTCAACTCTTTCAGGCCCCCACATAAGCCTTGGTTGGTTGCTCCTCCCTACCTTCAAACCCACATATGCCCTGTGGGTTCCTTCTCATGCCTGTATTCTCAGGTTACTTCTGCTACCTTCCTCTTCCACTATTTAGCGTACATTTCTTACCCTGGGCTCACTTGATTCATCCAGAATACTCTGCCTATTATAAAGTCAGTTGATTAGAGGTTGACAGAGTACCAGAGAGGTTTAAGCCTTCCCCTGCTGCACCAGCACCCCAAGGGCACCACTTCAAGTCAAAGCTCTTGGCTGTTCCACTTCTCATTCAACTTCCTACTTCTGGCATGGGAAAGCAGTAGAGTAGGATGACAGAAAGCCTGGGAGCCCCCCACCCCCATGAGAGAACTGGAAGAAGCACCTGGCTCCTGGTTTCTGATTGGTTCAGCTCTAGCAATTTCAAACACTTGGAAAGTGAACCAGCACAATGAAAACCTTTCTACAATCCCTTGTAACTAAAAACCAGCCTTTAAAATAAAAGTAGAAAAGCCTACAAAAATCTGCTCACTGCAATCATTAAAGTGATGAGCTTTTAGTACTTACTTTATTTTAATACCATTTACAGTCATATAAAATAGTTCTATAGATTATAACTTCTAGTGATATTGAACCATTTTGTTTATTCCAAAATTGTCTAAGGATATATTTCTCAAAACATAACTCTAAGACAAAGTGATACCTGACCATACTTAATGTCAACTTCACGTAATTTCATATTAATTTTCCTAAAAAAAAATCCTGCTTGAGTTATATTATTTTGTGTGCCTTGGAGTTTGCTGTAAGATGCGGGTGTCTGGTACGGGTGGTAAAGCTTTCTGTATCAGAGCTCCTTATTCTGGCTTCCTGACTCTGTACACCCTGGGAGGCAACAGGTAGTGACAGCAGACATGCAGCAGACCCACACTGGGTTCTGGAAGCTGTAGGAATATGATGCATGAGTCACTTGATGGAAGGCCTCCTTTCCCCACCCATCTCTCTACTTATCAAATAAAGTGGAAATCAAGTACATGGAAATGAAACTTTTTATAAAGTTGCTGTGGTATATCTTTCTTCCACATCTTGCTTTTCCTTTCCTTTTTTTTTTTTTTATTTTGTACTCAACATGATGTTCGTAAGTTTTATTCATAGCTGAGGAGAGCTGAGGATGGTGCTGGGGTCCACAGGAGACAGAGAGGACTCCCTGAGACAGGGAAAGCAAAGGCAAGAGCAATGACAGCTCCAGTAGGCCAGGATCTCCAAGGTGAAAGAGACATACTTCAGAACAATGTATTATTGCAGCAGGAGAGACACAGTAATCACAAGAAAGGTAACACAATGCAGACTTGGAAATGATTATAGAATCACATGAATTGGATTTCAATGTGAATTGTTTCAGGTGTTGGACACTTAAATGCACTGAGAAGAATGACAATATTTTTTAAAGAAAGGACAAAGCTGTGGCTTAACCTGACCAAAGGTAGACATTAAGGCCAGAGGGAGGTGAAATCCAGAGCACAGCCCCTGGGGTCATCACAGGGCTGATCCCAGTGGGAGGGATGCATTCTTTCCCTATTCAGGAGCCACTACCCTTGCAGCAGCTGGGAAGTCTGGCTCTCAACCTTGTACTGTAGATCTGGGTGGCCATTTTGTATGCTCTTTGAACCAACTGGCCTGGCAGGGTCTCAGCAAATTTTGACAGTACTGAGCTGATGTAGGTCAGCATCAGAGTTGCAGGTGTTTTCCCTGAGTGGTGCTGCTAACCTTCATGGCAATGAGTCTAGCTGTGCAGTCAGAAAGCAGCCAGGAACTGTTAGCCTGGTGTCTCCTGATGCCTTGCTCTGTGGATGCAAGCAGATGCATTTTCTGACCAGATCACCCTTTCACATGTGAGAGTCTGAGCTAAACCTCCTAAGGTCAGGGTGCGAGCTAGTCAACCCCCAGAGAATGACAAAGTCTTCCTGGTAATGCAAACAGCAAAAGGAGTTTATTTCACTATCATGCTTGAGTCACACCATACCTGGGTCATACGTGGCAACCAAGCTGGGTGATTGGACCCCGAATGCACCCAAGAAAGAAGATTATATAGGACTCTTTTGGCTGGGAAATACATTAAAATAATAATCTTAGACATGTTTATCTTTATGGTCTTCAGGTTCAGGCAGCCTGTTCAATTTCCATGCACAATATATTTATGGCTAATCTCATTCTCATACCCTTAGCTTCCTCCTGCTCCTAGGATCAGAGTAGAATTCCACCCTTATCAGCCTGCACTTGGGTTCACAAAGTTGCTAGGCAGCAAAGAACAGATTTATCACTAAACCAGAATTCTGCAAAAACCCAGGCATCTCCTGGCCTAGCAAAATAGTGGTTAATTCAGCACAAAGGAATCTCACACTGCACAAGAAAAAATTCCATTCTAGCAAGCTAATATACCATCATTCCTACATAGCATTCTAATATTTTTCTACACTCTACCTCTTCTCCCTTTTCTGTTTTATACTGAGAAATATTTCTCAGTTTGGGGCTGCTGCTGGAACTGCTGTCTGAGGATGACTATAGGCCTTTCCAGATGGAGGAAAATAGTGTAGTTAGTCATGGGCTCATGTTGAACCATAATTCAAACCACCCTTGCTGGGACTCTCCTTCCTTATTCCTCTGGGCCAGACCTTCCCCGAGTTAAGCCATGGGGTCTCTCACTACCCCTTGTGGTCTGCATAAAAGCAACACTATTTTCCCAGGGCAACACAAAGACCACCTTGCTTTAGGAACAACAGATCCAACCTGCAATCATTCTGGAATAACTATCTCAGATATGGAGGTGAGAGACTTTTCTAAATGGCTAATGGCTAATTCTATGTACTCCAGATCTTCCTCAGTTGCTGCTCCTAAGCAGTTGATCTCTCTGGTCTGGGTGATTAAGGATGCAACCCCTGTTCCCATGGCTGCCATTGCCTGAAATAACAGGGCAGCCATGATCAAGACAATTATAAGCATTCTCTCTCTCTCTCTGTCTCTCTTTTTATTGTATATATATATATATATTTTATATATATATGGTATATATGTATATATATTGTATATATATGTATATATATGTATATATAGTGTATATATAGTATATATATATGTTTATATATAGTATATATATAATATAATACAGTATATATTGTATATATATATAGTATATATATATATATACATTTTTTTATTGCATTTTATTTTATAACATCATTTCATAGGCTCCGATGTTCCCCCATTAATGATTCGTGCCATCCCCAAATGGTGTATTGCTCCACTTTTTTACTGGATTGCAATTTAAATCCAGGCTTGTTTCTTTCATTGCAAGCATGTGCCATGCATAAAGTTCAGTATCTTATTGCCCAGCTGAATTCAACAGTTTCTTGGGGAGACCAAACCTGGTCTTAAGACATAGATGGCAGAATATTGTGCCGACCAATTAAAACCCATAACATAACATCAGCAACAGTTTCCAACATTATGGTGTTGATTAACATTGTATTGAGTGACTGATGTGTTAGACAATGCAAGTTTTACCCACATCCTGTGACTACTTCATTCACATTTCAATTATATTCTGTATACAACAGGCTTCTATCTACCTTAAGTTGGCTATAGGATACTATTCAGCTCTCTCATGTCTATCTTCCTTTTAGTGTTTAGCAGTTTATTGTGTTGAAGCATGATTTTTAATGAACTCGACAGATTTTAGGATAGTGTAAAAACTGGCTTATACCTTTAGCAAGGCATGTGACACCGGTTGAGGCATAGAACACTGTTGGGAGGGGTGTACAGATAAATTTTCCATGCCCTAGTTAGAAGTAGTTTATTTTTGTGTAATATCAAGTAATGTATGTGTGAATCCCCACTGAGAGTTTCTTGGCCAGTTCTAAGCTTACCTTTTTGTTCTCTGTCCATTCTAAATTGTTATTGTTCTTAGTTTGTTTTGTTTTATTTGGGGGAATCCAGGACATTCCTGAAGGCCATTGCAAGAGATGGTGGGAGTCCATTATTGGAACTAAGTAAGGACCAGAGAAAGCTTTTCTCCCTGGTCTTGAAGGATTTTATTGTTCTGCTTCTGCATACCGCACAGGACTTCTCACTGTTGTTCCGGTGACATTGGGCTCTGTGAGGAAGGATTTGGACTTGATCTATTCCATGCAGGAGGTTCAAATGGGAATGGTTGACCTCAGAGTGCATACACTTTGAACGCAACCTAATCCCTGTGGTCTCCTTGGCGGTTGGGATGTAGTCTTTGGTGCTCATACTGATAGCCCTTGGTGAGGATTCAGGAGTCTTGAGGTTTGGGATACAAGTTTCCTCTTGTCCAGCTGCTCCACTCTGGGACCCCCTGCTCTGTGCATATGACGCCTTGTTAAGAGGTTGTCAGGATCTCTTTTGATACGCCCCCAAACTCCTCAACTCCATATGCCTCCGTGGTTTTTCTATTGTCTAATGCTGATTCAAGTCTGTTGTGTGTAAGTTATCTTTTATGTTCTTGATAGGTTATGCTTTACATCTGCCTCACATATTCTAGGGAGACGGAAGATTTCTCTGCTTTTCCTACCCATTACTGAGAAGCGTAGGGTCTTAAAAGTACATTAGGTTTTACAATTCTTTGATGAAGAGATCCAGAACTGTGGTTCCCACGTTAACTTCATATTCATCAAGATGGTTCTAGCTACTCATGGTTCTGTGTGTGTAAGTGCGTGTGTGTGCGTGTGTTTCCACATGAATCTTTGTATCATTTTTTTCAAGTTCTATGAAGAATGTTTTGGGTCCTTGGTTTGGATTGCAGTGAATGTATATATTACTTCTGGTAGCATAGTCATGTTAACAGTATAGATTTTACAAATCTAAGAACATAGAATTTTCTTTGTCTTTTGAAGTCTTCCTCAATTTCTTTTTTAAGCTTACTGTATTTTCCTTCAAAGAGGTCTTGTGCAGTTTTGGTGAGTTTTATTTCTAGATACTCCATGCTCTTCTCTTGTTATTTGGAGTGGGATTGTGCTGGTTAGATCTTTTTCCATCTTGGGGCTGTTTGCTTACACTAAGACTGTTGTGTTTTGTTCATTTGTTTATACCCTGCCCCTCTGCTTAAGTCTTGTATAAGTTCTAGCAATCTCTGTAGAGTCTCTTGGTTCTTCTGTGTAAAGGATCATGTCATCTGCAAATAGTGAAAGCTTGACTTGTTCCTTTCACATTTGTATTGCTTTAACTTCTTCTTGTTTTCTTATGGCATCTGCAAGTACCTCTAAGACTATGTTGAATAGCAATGATGATAGTGGACATCCTTGTCTTGTTGCAGATCTCAGTGGGAAGTGTTCCAGATTTTCTCCGTCCAGTATAATGCTAGTGTTGGGTTTTTGTATATTGCTTTGATTATGTTGTGGATCGTTTCTTCTACGCCTAGCCTGGTTTGGGTTTTTAGCACGAAGTGGCGTTGGATTTTGTCGAAAGCTTTTTTGTATGTCAATTGATACCATCATGTGATTTCGATTCTTCAGTTTTGGAATGTGATGTATCATATTTATGGATTTTCAAATGTTGATTCATGCCTGCATGCCAGGGTTGAATCCTACTTGATCTGGATGAATGATCTGTCTGATATATATATTTTTAAAATTCTATTGGCTAGGACTTCATTTAGAATCTTAGCATCAATGTTCATCAGGGAGTTTGGTCTGGAGTTTTTTTTTCGCTGTTAGTTCTCTACCTGGTTTTGAAATTAAGGTGATGTTGGCATCACAGAATGAGTTTAAAAGGGTGGCTTCCTTTGTTTTGTTTTAAAGAGATTGTGGAGGATTAGGGTTAGCTCTGCTTGGAATGTTTTGTAGAATTCTTTAGTGAAACATCTGGACCTGGACTTCTCTTTGTTGGGAGATCTTTAATCACTGATTCAATCTCTATCTCAGTTACAAGTTTGTTCAGGTCGTCTGTCGCCTCTGAGGTTTTGGTGTCAGTTGTTATGTTGCCTTTTTCATCCTTGATGCTACTAATTCCAGTATTCTCTCATTTTTTCATTGTATAAAGGATCAGTGGGCTGTCTATTTTATTTTTCTTCTCAAAGAACCAACTTTTTGATTCATTGATTTTCTGATTAGTGTTTTCTTTGGTTTATTTCCTCCCTTGTTTTGATGATTAATTTTCTGTTGTTTGAAGCGTCATTTGTTGTTGTTTCTCTAATTTCAGGAGGTGTGTATTTAATTTCTGTAATTGGTATCTTCCTTGGATTTTGACATAGGCACTGATTGCTATGAACTTACCATGCAACACTGCTTTGGTGGTGTAACCACACGTTTTGGACCGTTGTATCTGAGTTTTCAGAGGTTTCCATAAATTTTTTGATCTTCTCTTTTATTTCTCCCTGACCCATTGTTCATTTAGTAGTATATTGTTCATCCTCCAGGTGTTTACGTAATTCTTGGGGCATTTTTATTTATTGATTTCCACTTTCATTGCTTTGTGGTCTGAGAAGGTGCTTGGTATGATTCCTAATATTTTGAAGTTAGTGAGTCTTCCATTGTGCACTCTCATGTGGTCAATTCTGGGAAGTTTGCCATGCACAGCTGAAAAACATGTATATTCTGTGTCTATGGGTGGAGGCTTCTGTAAATATCTACTAAGTCCATTAGTTCTATGGTCTGTGTGAGTTGTAATATTTCTCTGTTAAGTTTCTGCTTCTTCGGTCTATCAGAGTTAATGCAGTGTTGATTTCTCCCACGATTATTGTATGTGCATCCACTTCCCCTCTTAAGTCCAGCAGCAATTGCTTCATTGCATGCAACTCTGCTGTCTAGAAGTTTGCAATGGTAATCATTTCCTGCTTAAGGTTCAATTCAGCAATATGAAATGTCCATCTCTGCTCTTTTGATGTTTGAAACGTTGAAGTCTATGTCATCTGAGACTTGAGCAGCTACTCCAGAATATTTTCTGTTCTATTGGAGGAAAATAACTTTTTCCACTTTATTTATGCAGAACAGCCAAACTCTGGCTCATACCTTTTACGTCATGGTCAAGGAGGTGTTTCTAAGGGTAATTCTGCCACTGGTTTCAACTAAAAACAATTGAAGTTCCTGCTACAATTCTTATTCTACAACTTAATCTTGTATCACAAAGAAAAGGAGAACCTAAAAATCAAGGAAGGAATGAAACCCTAAATATAGGTCCCTTGATTAGCATAAGGTCAATGGGAACAGCCAAGACAGTATGAATAATAAAAGGCCCTTTTGTAAGATGTTATGATTGAGATTAACCTCCAAGCTCACATTGAGTAAACAAGCAAATTCCACAGTAGCAAACAATGCCTGAATGGTTTAGAATTCTTCCAAAGGGTGGTCCAGAGTCCATGCAAAGTAAGGTGGAGCTGCATTCAGGTGGCTGTACAGTTATCCGCTGGGCCCTGCCACACAGTGGGAAATTCCTTGTGGCCTGCATGTAATGGAGTAATACTCTTCACACCTTCATGACCCCCAAATCTCCTGCATGGACCCTAAAATGTATGCATCGTATAACATGACACCCAGGTCAATCTGGATATCCACCTCCTATCTGTCTTCTGTAGCTCAGTGAATCTAACTTTGATTAAGTCACACAGCACTTGCCACAAGAATTCTTCACCCAAGAAGGAGAACACAACATTTCCTGTGTCAATGGGTGAATAAAAGAGATTTGGATTAAATCCGACTTAGTCATTTCCTACTTTACAAGGCTGATGAGGATTATCAGCAATGGCCTCAACAACTAAGGCTGCAAGGACGATGTAGATGAGTCCGAGGGACATGTAGACTGTGTGCTTAGAATGTGCATAGGCTGTGCATGTAGATCGCGTGCTTGCCTTAGAGATTTTCACCAGGTTGAGTCTTAGTGGGTTGCTGGGATGCTGTTGTGGTTTCCAAGAGGTGCTGGTTTCCAGCTTAGGGATAAAAGAGTGGAGCAGCGCCCTTTCAGACATGTGAGTGATGCACCCATGGTCCAATTCCATCAACATTTAGTGTGGATAGGTAGTAAATAGCACAACATAAGGGCCATTCCAATGTTGAACAAGTTTTTTCTCAAACACATTTTGCCCAGACCCAGTCCCTCTGGACAATGCCATGCTCCAGGCTCAAATATTCATTGCTTTCATAGTAAGCTGGCAGTTTGAGCCAAATCTGTTGTTGCACCTTAAGCAATGCCTGCATGCTGACCAAGTAATTTGCGGCCACCTTGGTCTTGTCCATAGAGAGAACTCATTGGACAATAGGGAGCAAAGCCATGTGCATAATTTTGAATGCGGTCAATCCATGCACATAAGGAGAATTCCAAGCTCAGAAGACAGTGAAGAGAAGGAGAATCACCCAGTGTTTGCCATTCTCAAGGCTAATTTAGATAAGTTCTCCTTAATGGTTTCTGTACACCTTTTCGATGTGCCCTGAGCTCTCTGTGGGTTACATTCACAATGGAGCTTCCAATCATCTGCCCCCATGGTTGGGCCAGCCCTTGCAGGACCTTATTAATGAAAGTTGGGCCTTTGTCTAATCGTAGCATTACTGGAATCCCATATCGAGGTATAAGTTCCTCAAGCAATGCTTTAGCCACTACCTCACTGGTTTCCTCCTTCGTAGGGAATGCTTCTGCCCACTCTGAAAATGTGTCTACAAAGACTAGAAGATACTTGTACCTGAACTTTCCCAGCCTTACCTCTGCAAAGTCTACTCCCCAAGTATGTCCCGGTGTCCTCCCCCAAACCTGAGTACCTGTATGTGTGAATTCTCTCTTGCTAGGTTTCATCGCCTGGCATTCTGCACTCCACACCAATAATGATCTGGCCTCAAAGTTCAGATGTGGGAACTAGAGGGAGGCAGTGTTGAAAAAACCCAGCAGTTTTCTCAACCGCAGGTGGGCGGTTTCATGTAAGTTGGTTTGAAAAATGTCCCCGGTTCTGTAGGCAAAAGCAGTCTTTCGTCCAAGTCACTCTACCAATTGTGTGACTTGGTCTCCTGAAGGTGTTTACATTGGATTCACTCCAAATCTACTGAACTACAGCTTGGCTGGGACAATGTGGCAACAGCAATGGCAAAACTTTTTGCTTCTTTATGTGCACATTGGTTCCCCACTGCCTCAGCCGTGTTTACTGAATGTTGACCAGGAACCTGCACCGTGGCAGTGGCCCTAGGTTTCTCTGTTGCTGTAAGCTGGTGTTGTACTTCTGTCAGGTTTTGCAGCTCCCTTCCATCTGTTGTCATGAAGCCTCACTCTTGGTTGATGGCTCAGTGAACACGTGTAGTACTGAAGGCATAATGGCTATCTATGTAAACAGTCACTTATCCCGCCTCCACTTGTATGAGAGTTACAGACAGTGCAATCAGCTCTGCCTTCCTCATTGAGGATCGCAGGGGAAGGGCATGGCTCCAAACCACTTCCCTGTTGTGATTGATCACTGTTGCCACTGCCATTTGTACTCCAGTCATCAAAAATCTACTACCATCCATGAACCAGGTTAACTCACTGTTCAGCAAGGGCAGGTCCAGGAGATCATGGCAAGCTTGAGTGACTTGTGACAAGGTCTCATGGCAGTCATGAAGGAAGGTTTCCCTGTGCATGTTAGGCAGTGTTCAAAATGACTGGTTTGAGAAATCCCAATCCAGGCAAATCTACAAAGAGCCCCTGAGAGTGCATGAGCTCATCCACTTATCAGGGGTTGTCTCAGGACTCCTTCCACAGCATGAGGAGCTACAATCTTCAAGTTCTGGCCAAAAGTCAATTTGTCTGTGTCCCGCACCATGAGTGCAATAGCAGCTATGACACGGAGGCACAGTGGCCAGCTAGCAGCAACATGATAAAGTTTCTTTGATAGAAAACCGACTGGTCATTTCCATGGGCACAGCTGTTGTGTTAGGACTCCTTTTACAATCCCCTTTCTTTCATTACTCAAGAGGATGAAAGGATTTAGTGGTTTCTATTGTCAGTGCTGTGACTTTAAGGAGGCAGCCCTCAGTTCTTAAAATGATTGCTCATGTCTGTCTAGCCAGGTCTAGTCCTTTTGCTCTTTAGTGGCCTCATACAAAGCCTAGCCAACTGTGCATAACTCAGTATTCAGAGTCTGCAATAACACATTGACCCTAAGAATACTCAAACCTCTCATAGGGAGGTGGGCAAGGGAATTCTGAGAAGTTTCTTTCATGACTGTTGTTAGGCTTTGCGCCCCTTCCTTAAGTTTATACACCAGGTAGATTACCAACAATTTGCACATCTGGGCCTTCTTTGAACTGGCCCAATAGCCCAACATTCCTAGCACTTCGAGCAAGTTTTTAGTAGCTCTCTGTTAATCTTCCACAGACAGACTGGTGAGAAGTAAATCATCCACATATGGCAGCAAAATCAATGTGTGGTATACCTGCTTGCCAATATGGTTTTAGGTCTTGGTTAAGTGCCTCATCAAACAAGGTGGGCAAGCCTCTGATCCTTTGTGGGAGCCAAGTCCTTGTCAGCTGTTCAGTCTTGCCTGCTCTGCACCACTCAGAAGCCAATTTCAGCTGGCTTACTTGGCCCAAGGGTATGATGAAGAAGACTTTCTTCAAATCAAGTGTTGTATACCAAATATGTAAAGGAGGGAAGCAGCTGAGGAGAGTGTAATGGTTTTGCACCGTGGGTTGGATGTCTTTCACTCTTTCATTTACTCTTCTCAAATCTTGGACTGGGTGATAGGCCTGCCCATTTGGCTTTTTCACCAGGAGCAGTTGCAAGTTCCATACAGAGTGTCAAGGGTTTAGAATGCCAGTCCCTATCAACTGGTGAATGTGGGGCACATTGCCTCAGGGAAAATCTTCTGGCATGGGGCACTGCTTTACACATACAGGTTGTGCATTGGCCTTAAGTTCTACCACCACTGGGTGCCCATGTGTTGCTAGTCCTACCCCTGCAATCTCAGTCCAGGCCTGGGGGCAGGCCTTATCCCAGTAGTCCATGTCCTTACCTCAGGTTCACGGGGGATTTGGAAAGAGATGGTGTCCATCAGGCATAGAAACAGTGAGTACCTGGAGTGGCTGCCCCTGATTGTTAGATACTTCTATTCCACTTGGCTCAAAGTGAATGTGAGCCCCAATCTTGGTGATACGGTCTCTGCACAGTATTAGTGCCAGGGTCTCTGTGACCACCAGAAATGAATGGGTGACACTGCTCTTTCCTTTGTCTACCTTTCTATTGCTTGTCCATTAGCAAACTTTCATCCTTGTTGCCTCTTGTAATATGCTAGTCTAATCAGTGAAAGAACCATGGCTTGGTTAAGCATAGAGCACTGGACTCCTACATCTACTATTAACCCTTTTGGTTTCCCCTCCACATAAAAAGCTAACAAAGATTCAGGGATTGGAGCCAAGCCCTCACTGACTTCCCTAATCTTTCCCCGCTAGTATTACTAGGGCTGTGTTCAGTGCCTCTGCCTTCTCCCTCTCTCTCTGATTCCTTCTCAGTAGTGGGCATTCATTACTCCAATGTTCCAAGCTGCGTGAGTGGCAGCATTGTTCTCTGTTTAAAATTGACCTGTCTCTGTGGAGACACCCTCCCTTCTGCTGGGATCTTTAAGGCCTGGGTCCATCTCTTACCCTCTGCTGCTTTCTCCTTTCTCTGCTTTAGAACTCATGATCTTCCTTGCTGATTCTTCCTGCCTTCTCTTCCAGGCTTTCTCTGCTATTGAAGACTGTCTCCGCTATCTTCATTACATCCCTAATACTCATCCCTCCCAGCTATTCATGCTTGTAAGGTTTTCTTCGGACATCTGGGGCTGCCTGGTGTATTAAGGTCATAATTACCTCCAATTGCTTTTCTTCAGCCATAGGATCTAAGGGAGTGCACTGCCTACTAGTGTCATTATAGGTATTTGAGGAACGTGTACATGCATTCATTTTCCTCCGTGTCTGATATCTTTTACCTTGGTAAAATTCATTGGTCAGCGCACCAGTGCCTGAGACCTGTCACTTGAGTCTGTCAGTAAACTCAGAGACTCTTCCTACCTTCCAGAGTCACAAAGTCTCAATTCAGCCATCGCAAGCAGAAGTCAGTGTCATTGATTTTCTGGAGGACTGTAGGTCTGCTATTCTCTCTGTTAGGCTTTTTTAGGGTGTGCTATTTTTAGAACGGATACACTTTCTTCAGTGGTGAACATTGTCTTGAGCAGTTCTGGCAATCATCACATAAAGGGCAGTGGGTGTCCATAATAGATTCCACAAGGTCAATTAACACTCTGAGGTCTTTGGAAAATGGGGATGGGGTGTTCTCAGTTTTCCAGTTTTAGAAGTTACTGGAGGAAAAGAGCCAGTAGTGATAAGTTTGCCCCCATCTCTAGCCTGCTTGCTTGCCCAATGTTGCACATGGGCAACAGTGAAACAGAATTACCCAAACAATCAGGTCACTCGCAGACTCCCCCTCTCTGGAGTCAAGGTCTCAAACTCCTGTTCTCTACCAGTGGTGCCAGAGTGGGTGCAGCTGCTTCTGCAGTCATCTGCATCAGGAGGAGCCTGTTTTTGCCCTCTGCAGCAGCCAGCCCCAGGAGCAAGGGTTTGCAAGGGGCCCAGGCTAAGGAAGAGTTGCCCTCATGGGCAAGCAGTGGGACTGCATATGGGAGGAGATTCTCTCCTGCACTCCTGCATCTCCGTAAGCTGTAATTAATATTTAAATCTATTAGGGAAGGATAGAATCCAGGGTCTTTCTGTAGGACTGGCTGCTTTGGAGCAGCAATCTCTTCCTACTCCTGCCTCTTGGCCTGAGAATACTGAGGTAGGCATGCCCCATGCATTCAACGATCTTAAAGGGGGATATATAAGCCAATTAGGAGCTTCACCTACTAAATCCTGTCACTGGAGAATATATGCAATCAACTCCAGCTGTCCTTATCTCCCCAATCTGGTTATGACTGGTTTGGGGATATAACTCATGAACTTAGGTGATTCTACGGAGCAGAGAGTGGTCAATTTACCCTTCTTGATTTCCAAACCCATGGTACAAGCCCTCTTCTGTATTTGAAACATGGCTCATGAGCAGATACTTGGGTTGACTAAACTCTGCCCCACATTTTTCCCTAATATAATTAATCAAGCCAGGTAGAAAAATGCAGAACACTAGAACCAGCAATACAGCAAGCCCAAAGTTTCACAACAATACAACTCTCACTTGAACTGTGCCTTCTCACACACTCCTCCACACACTCACCACTCTCCAGATCCAGATCCTCAATCGGAAATGCTTCAGATGTTGTCCACTTAGATTGTGGATGATCAATGAGCTTAATGACTTCCTCCAGAGTGAAATCCTTCTCATGCATTGCAGGTTGTTCTTATGTTAGAGAGTGGGCTAAAGTCCCCGGATGTCATGGTGAGAGCTAGTCAACCCATAAACAACAACAAAAGTCTCCCTGGTAATGCAAACATCAAAGAGAGTTTATTGCACTAGTTTGAATGAGTCGTATAATACTTGGCACACACAGGCCAAAGAGCTGCAGGTCAGATCACGAATGAGCCCAAGACAGAAGATTATATAGGCCCTTTTGGGATGGGAAATATATCCAAAGTAATAACCTTAGACAAGGTAATTTTCATGGCCTTCAAGGGCAGGCAGCCTGTTCCATTCCCATACCCAGGATGTTTATGGCTCATCCCATTCTCACACCCTTATCTTCCTCTTGCTCATAGGACCAGACAAGAATTACACCGTCACCCGCCTATAATTGGGTTCACAAAGTTGCAAGGCAGCAAAGAACAGGTTTATTGCTAAACTGGAATCCTCCAAAAGCCCAGGAGCCTCCTGACCTAGCAAAGTAGTAGCTATTTCAGCACAAAGGAATCTCACATTGCCCAACAGAAACATTGTATTTGAGCATTCTAATATATTATCATGCTAACAGAGCATTTTACTATTCTAATATTTACCTACACTCTTAACACCCAAAGAACAAATGAAGAAAGTCACAGCAATGTCTGATACATCCTACATTACCCACTGGTTAGAAGGACAGACATGCCAGAATTCTGCCACTTGGTGGTTCACTCCTCAGACACTTGAATAGTCAGAGCTGGGCCAGGTCCAAAGTAAAAGCCAGGCTTCATCTAGGTTTCCCACATGGGTTTCAGGGGCCCATCGACTTGTGCCAACCATCTGATGCTGCCCATGCTGTGCATTAACAGGAAGCTGGGATCAGTATGTCAGAAGTTACAGACCTGTACCCTGTTTTATTTTAGTGCTAATTAAGTTGGATTTTTAAGGCAATAGATCAATTCACACTGAAAACAATATCTAATATGTTCACCAGGGTTTTTATTGAAATGATGTTGCAGGTTTTCCTACCTTCCTGTGTAGGACTTCAGCACTTGCTGTTAGATGTCTCCATGAAAGATGTCAAGCTGGAACTGCAGTGGGCAGAGGAGGATCTAGGGGGAACCAAGGGAGAGGAAGAGAAAAGAGAGGCCTTCCTCCTTATCACCCCTCCATGGCCTCGGGGCAGTCAACTCCCTGGGAAATCTGGATGTGAGCATTGAGGGAGGGAGATGCAGACAGAGTGATCTTGTATGTATTCACTCATTCTCCAAAAGATTGCAATGGCTGGGCCACCTATAGGCGATGATTTTATCTGATATGCTGCTCTTCCAGCTGCAAGCACAGCCCTAAAGAGGTGACTTTCTAAGGTTCTATTCATTTCTAGCAGCCCAAGTCGCTTTTCAAATTTTGAGTTGAGGAAACTGTGTTGTAGCATAATGAGTAAAGGCACTATCTGTGATGGCAGCATTCCACAGGATTCCACAGCTCCACATTTCAGGAGCCAACTGCTTCCCCCACTTCCCGCCCAGCAAATGTCCCAGAACTGAAGTTTACAGCTAAAGTTGGAGATTCAGTTATGCAGGTCTTGCCCACCCTTCGCTTGTGGGTCATGTCCTTGGCACCTCAGGAATGGCGGGCAGTTGCAGGTATGTGCCCCCTTAGGTCCTGCTTGCCTGGGTCTGCTCCTCACAAAAAGCTGTACAGTGAGGCCAACAGCCTCAGAGCTCCATGCCGATAGGAGATGGTTAAGAAAGCCCAGGGTGTTGACCTCTGCCTCGCTCTGCACCTGGCTAAGGTCGTGCCCCAGGGAAGTCTTGCTTTGGACAATCCAGTATAGTCCGTGAGTCGACACTGGGAGTGTATAGAAGCTCTTTCTCTCTGTGTTTGTCTCCAAAAGGATCCAAATCCTGGTAAGTTGTCATGTTGTCCATTCCCCATGAAGTGGTGAGAAGCTGTGGAGGAGTTTGTCACCTGTGGCCTGTTGTGCTTCTGGGCACACAACAATTCTATCTTGCCTTTTCTTCAGTCTGTCCTGCTCCTCCAATTATTAATATTTATTTATAACAAGTGTGGCAGTGTTTTGTTTGTGTCCATATTGGTGGCTCCCAGCTCTTGCAGACCCTGATGGGCATCTGGGATGCTGTCCACCACCACGTGGGAATAGATCTTTCTGTCCATAGGCCCATCTTCCATCTTTGGCACAGCCCGAGGCCTGAGACTGGCCCCTTGCCACATCCTCCTCCACCTCCATTGCCCACCTTTTTCTCGATCTCATGAGGACTCTCTCTCATGAGAGCTGAGATTGCAGTGCTCTGTCTCCACAGAAGAGATTTGCAAGGGGGGCAGCCGTGCAAAGCTGTCCCTGTGCGATATTACTGGCTGACACTGTTACTGCTTTATGTTTTACCTGTGTGGATTCCTCTCTGCTTGCCCAAAATGGTGTTGTGCAAAAATGCAGAGGGACTTGCCTGCATGTGGAGAACAGACATCTCACACCAAGTTGCCTGGCTTGTTGGCCCCTCTTGGTCAAATGGGTCAGTGAGCACTCAGCAAGGCCCTGGGGGAAAAGGCAGCAAGCACAGGCCCAGGATTTGTTCTCCTAGCTGAAGGAGACTGCATCATCCTACCATTCTCTTAATAATTCTGTTACAGCTCATTCTCCCACCTGATTGTGCCTGCCTTCTGACGCTAGTGATTATATCCCTCAGCTGATTGTACCAACTGATGAAACATGGACCATGAAAGCTTATGACTTAAGAACAAACACAAGTTTTCCCATTCAGGGAGGTGTGGAGCTCTGTGATGGAAAGGGAGTGTGAGCCTGGGCTGTCAGAGGTGCGCTTGGCTGAGGAAAAGAAGGCACTACATGCCCCCAGGATCACTTGCTTGCACTCAGTACCACTGCCCTCAGTGAGTGTTCCTCTGAGCTCCTGGATCACCCCTTCCTTCCAGTACTCCTCTGCTCAGCGTACATTCCTCTGATCTCCTTGCTCATCACAGTGTGTCACAACAGAGAATGAATATGGTTGAACTCTCAGAACTTAATTATCTTGTTTGGCACAAAGTTTGAGTTATATCAGAGATAACATCTGGTCCCATCATTACTTTGAAAGTACATTCTCTGAAAGAGAGAAGTGCATGGGCCCTGCATCATGGCCTAGCACTAGGGACCTTAGCTTAGTCGCACTGGGATCCCATCTGTTGGCTGGTTCTAATCCCAGTGGCCATACTTCCCATCCTGCTCCCTGCTTGTGGCCTGGGAAAGCAGTTGAGGATGGCTCAAACTTTGGGACCCTGCGCCTGTGTGGGAGACCCGGAAGACTTCCTGGCTACCGGATTCTGATTGGCAAGTACCTGAAATTGCACTCACTTGGAGAGTGAAGAATCAGTAGCAAGATTTTCATCTCTGTCTCTCCTCCTCTCTGTATATCGGCTTCCAATAAAAATAAATGAATATTTTTTAAAAAGATCATATGTATGCATTTGGAAATTGGTAAGGTAGTTTTACGATCATATGTATAGATGTGTTCCTAACACAATCTTACCATTATATATGTGTGTGTGTATATATATATATATATATATTTATATATATATATGTGTGTGTGTATATATATATATGTGTGTGTATTTATATATGTATATATGAATATAGAGCATCACAATGTTATGTGTAATTGGTATTTTGTGTAGTTTGTATGTGTATATGTGTTATTCTTAGATTATGTGTGTATATATATGTGTGATATGGTTTTCATTCTGTGTATTGCATCAATAGAGGAAGGTTTGAAAAATCTCCAGAGGGTGTTCCATACACACATGAGATATAGCATGTGGCAAAAGCACGTGATATTATACCACACACAGTGCATAGAAGCCCTGAAGAGTCTGCAGTTGTTCTGACTTGTAGTGTTGATGTCTTCCTATGAGTGTGCAAGACTTAGTGAGCTGGCAAAGACATGGTGAATGGAAATGCATTGTGAGGATTCATTAAAAGGTGAAGAGATTCCTTCCACAATGAGGCCTAATAGAGCATGTGAACTTGTGAGAAGCAGCTTGTTCACAATGCATGGGGGAGGCTCTGGAAAGATCTGTGTTATTCTCACTCCCATGTCCTCACATGAGGATCTCCCACTGCTTTCAAATCTTACTTGAGCACCAAGTAAGCTTTGACTTGTTCCTGGGAATGCATCTCCAATGAATCAATTGTCAGAGACCTCCTCCTAGTGAGTGTGTTGAGGAGCATGTTTTGTGTTGGGGTAGTTGAGGAAATTGTGTGCTGTGTGAGTAATTGCAAGCCTTCTTGGATTTCAGGCTTTGCCCTTACAATCTGGCCTACCGTCCTCTGCGGGAAGAATATTTTCAATGCAAGTTGATAAAAATCAGAATGTAAGTGAGATGCAGAAAGGCTCTCTTTCATTCCTAAGACACACTCACGGCATCACACACATCTCAGGAGCCTCATCTAGAAGCTTTTTGAATGCTGAGTGCAAAACGGCTACCTGGTAGTCTACAGCTGTGGCATCACCTGAGTCATCTCTGTTTTCAGAACAAGAGCACATCAAGTGAATATGCTGTTGATCACAAGAGCACTCTTGGGACTTGCTGTTGTCTGGAGTGTATTTGCCATTGTTTCCCTCTAGATTATTTCCTTCATGGAAATTTCACACAAACTAAGGCATGTACCCTGTCCAAACAATCAAACCATGCATTTCTAGGAATATTCACTTGGCCAATGATCAATAGTAACAAGAATATATATGGAATTGTGCAGATGCATAGGTCTACCCATCCACAGATAATGTATTCATTCTGCATGTATTCATTGTTGCATGTGTGTGTATATATGTGTTTAATTGTATGCATTTGAGTGTGTGTGGACTGTGTGAGGACTGATCCATGTGCTCAGTGTATGATCCACCTCTCTGATTTTGCTATGCTCACAAATGTATTAATTTTGTCAGTCCACAGAGGGCAAGATATTTCATGAGCTGATGAGCATACTTGAGGTCATAAAACACACAGTTCTTTGAAGTGCTGAAAGTGTTGCCAGAGCGATGATTCTGAAGCCATAGCTGTTTGTGAATGTCAATTGTCACAAGGCAAAATCTGCAAATCCTTTGCAGTATAAACCTAACATGAATGAATCTACATGCCATATAATTAGAATATAAATAGATTTCTTCCACAGTGAGGTGGATTGAAGCAGCTGATTTTCTGAGCAGGAGCATGCTCCCATTATGAGGTGAATCACTGTACAGGGGCCCATGCACCGCTTGGCTTCTCTCCCTGTATGCTCAAGTGGAGATCTCCCACTCACCACTCACCTGTGGCTTAGCCCTTTGTAGTTATGACCTGCCTTTAGGGCCATATTCTCAATGAGTCTCTGTGCAACGACTACATCATAGTGAAGTCACAGTGAATAACTCTATTGGGAGGAGAAAGTGAAGTGATAGTGATGGGGCTGAATGGCTTTATTAAATCTGTAGTTGACATTTCAGCATTTACATACACCATTCCTTACCATTGTCTTCAATATTGTTGCATTCAACCCATTCAGAAACAAAGGAGAGTTCATCTGAGCTGCAGGACCGCTCTCCTTCTTTCATTAGACAATCTTCGATTGCTACTCGCATCTCAGGAGTGCCGGTTTGAGTCTTGTGGATGGCTGTGTGAGAAATGACAGCATGTCAACCTTTACCTGTGGCATCAGCTGCATTTTCTCTATTTCTGAAAATAAATGATCAAACCATTGTTCATCAGGCTCTGACTCTTCTAGACTTCTCTCTAAAAAATCTAAATAATTTATGATTCCAAGATTATTTTTAGTCACAGAGTAAGCCAATCAAATGTTGGCACTTTCCCTGGTAAGATACTCCAACCACAGTGTATAAAACTTTTTCATTTTATGTCCTGAATGCTGGCATGGAGCATTTTTTTACGCAGCATGTATTACTACATATTTATTTTTTTACTCTATGATATCTTACATTATGTGTGTACAGTGTGTGTGTGTGTGTGTGTGTGTGTGTGTGTGTGTGTGTGTGTGTGTTTGTGTGTGTGCGTGCCCATGCACATATTCATCTGATGTATGTTTAAACTTGTGTCTCATGTACTTGTAGAATCAGATCTGGAAACAATATTGAATATGTCAGGATTTATGATAAAGAGAAGTCAGAACCAGTATCTTGATGATAACATAATATGCCTCACCATGTGTAGTGCTTTGAAAACTGAACATGTTAAAGCTGCAGACTCGGGTGTTTCAAGTGACTCCATATCAATATTAATTCCCCAAACACATACATTTGTTTGTGAATACAATTTTTGTTATTAGACAGCAGAATATCCAAGAGCTCAACTGCTGGCAGGTCAGAGGTTGGTTCTATGTTATCATGCATTACTGTGGAGGAGGGTGGGATGAGATGATAGCGGAAGGGGCATGCATTTATGTGGCTTAGTGAAAAGCAAAATCATTTTCCACCCTGAGAAGAGAGGTTCAAGCTATATTGTATACAGGAGCTTGTCCCCAGTGATTGGATACAGCTCTGGACAGTTTCCATAAATTTCATCCCTGACCATGACATCACATGGAGATGTCTCATCACTCATATTTGATATATAGCTGAGGAGCTGTGATTTATTCTTGGGACCATATTCCCATTGTTTCTCAGCAAACAGACCTCATTTTAGTTCCTATGCCCTGAAGTACTCCATTTGTGAACGAAGCGTGTTAAGTAGAGATTGATGACGCTGACAAAATTACAATTCTTTTCTACAATAGGGCATGCCATAACATCTCCCTTACCATCCTCTTAGATGATAATGGGTTCAACCCATGCTGGCAAAAAGTAGGCATCTTCGGATGTGACAGAACTCTCTGATTCTTTTGTAAGATGAGTTGGAACCTCCACACATATCTCGCAAGCATCGTCTTGAGGCTTCTGGAATGTTGTTTGGAAAAAAAAAAAAACAACAAAAACACAATCTTGAAATGTGGCTTCATCTGAGTGGTCCATGTTTTCAAAGACTAGCACGTGCTGGGCACAGCGTGATAATGTAGTGGTTAAGGCCCTCGCCTTACGCAGTCCAGTATCCTATATGGGCACCGGTTCTAACCCCAGCAGCCCTGCTTCTCATCCAGTCCCTGCATGTTTTCTGGGAAAGCAGATGAGGATGGCCAAAGCCTTGGGTCCCTGCAACCTCATGGGAGACCCAAAAGAGCTCCTGGTTACTGGCTTCAGATAGGATCATTTCTAGTATCTTGAAGTCACTTGGGGAGTGAAGCATTGGATGGGAAAACTCCCCGTCTCTGTCTCTCCTCCTCTCTGTATATCTGCTTTTCCAATAAAAATGAATATGTCTTAAAAAAAAAAGGAATAGCACGTGCTGTCAGTATGTCTTTCTGCATATGACCATACTTGTGTTGGTATGTTTTAGGAGTGATGGTGTCTTTGCTCTTCCATGAATCTTGATTGTTTCCTATTGGTCCACTGCCATGCATACTAAGACAGATGTTCAATCCAAACGATAAAATTTCAAGTCTTTCACAATTCTCACTTTTGTATGTGGTTATGGTTAGGCACACACACATATACATATGATATATATTCATTTTATATGCCTGTGTTCTGTGGTGCCAGCCTATGTGTTTACATGTTAATGTTATTGTGGATTTAGTAGAATGGCTTCTATATTTGCATGTTCGCTGCTTGAGCACTTCCTAAAACTTGTTGGCAATACATAGAGATATTTCCTTCTCATGCTGTTCTTTTTAGGGTTTGAAACATAGCAAATTGAAACCTCTCAGGCCCATGTGTGTGTATGAAAGTCAATTTTCAAAAGATCAATATGCAATTCCTCATAAGGTGTTTAGGGATATTGTGAATGAAGTTGTATTTACAAGGATTTGTTAGAAGCAAAATGATAATCACAGTGTGGTGGGATGAATCACACAATTTTGTTTGCAGGATCTTTCTCCATGTGTTTAAATGTGGCTCTGGAGAGGTTTCCATATATCCCATTCCTGCCCTTGTAATTTGTTTGGGAGGTTTACCTCTGTGCATCTGACTTGCTTTTCATGAACCATGCCCTGCATTCTGCCACATCTCAATGAATTCTTATCCAGAGTCTTTATCCTAGAAGCTGTATCCTGAAGCAGTAAATTGTGAGGAGAAACTGAACTGTAGGTGTATGGGCTGGTTGAATTCAATCATCTGTCTTTGTTTTAGGCTTTACCCATAAGATGTCTTAACATCTTCTGCAATAATGATGGGTTCAATGCAGTCGGAAACACAGGATGCTTCATTTAAGTTGGGAAAATTATCCCCTTTTTGATAAGATGTCTTTGGAGTGCCGTAGACATCTCGGAAGCATTGCCTTGAGCCATTTGAAATTGTGAGAGAGAAAATGAAAACGGGTAATTTTAAATGCTACATCATCTAAGTGTCAAGGTTTTCAAAAGAAAAGCACATCTAGTTAATATGCTGTTACTCATGCATGAGACTTACTTTTAAGTGTTGATATAACATCATTATTCAGTGAAGCTAGTTGTCCATCATTCAATGAAGCCAACATTGTCCACCCCAGTGTAGACCATGGAATATGTTCTGGACATTTTACTCATGGCATATTTCCTGGCCAATTCTGTCAGGAGTGATGGTGTCTTTATATCTTATATTACATATGGTATATATACATTGTGATGTATTATCAACAGTTTATATGTGGTATTGCATTAATCTAAATTAATCTGCATATTAGATTTCTATTCTTTCTATGCCAGATGTTTTTGTGTGTGTGTGGTGCATGGGGGTTTGTGTCTAGAGGTGTGGCTTGTGTGTATTCTCAGCTGAAAAGGTTTCTGATTGTGTCACTCTATCAGAAAACAGACATTGCAATGTGGAAAAGCCTAGAGAATTTCCTTTCCATTGCTATGTATCTAAAAAGCTAACTTGATTATTAATGGTGTGTCCTGTGATGTCAATGGCTGTCTATTAAAGGCAAATGTAAAGCACAGTTTAATTTACAATGCACCTTGAGGCTGGTCAGGCAATGGCAAATGAAAATACAGTTTAGAAAATGTGTTAGAGGAGTAAAAGATTTCTTTTACATTAAGTGGGGTGAAGCAGGTAATTTTCTGAGCAGGAGCTCATTCTCAATGTATGGGGGAGCCTCTGAAGAAGTTTCTATTCTTCTCTAAATAGTCCAGGTTACCATTTAGAGATGTCCAAGTTTCTCACTGACAGTTTTCCTGTATCTGGGGCTACATTCCCAAGGAATCTCTCTCCAGATTTCCATCCTAGTGCTTGTATCCTGATTAATTACATTGTTTTCAGAATCTGCAGAGAATAGTGTTTGAGCTTTGTGGATGAGTTTAATCTGTCATCACCAATTAGGCCTGCACATGTACTCTTCCTTACCATCTTCTTCAATATTACTGGGTTCAGTCCAAGCTGAAACACAGGAGACTTCTTCTGAAATGGAGCAACTCCCTCCTTGTTTTGTTAGATGACCTTGAGTGTCCTCTTGAGGTGTTTGGATTGTTGTGTGAGAAATGACATCCTGTCAGCCTTGAGCTGTGGCATCATTGGATTTGCTTGTCTTTTCAAAGAATAGTAGAGCAAATATTTATGTTAGTGTTGTGACTGGCATTGAAAATTGCAGGAAAAAAATAGGAAAGAAGGTTAACTGTGCCAAAATGTAAATCTTCATTGTTACCTCTTGCTCTTTGTCATGCTGATTGAGATATATGCCCCAGCCAAAGCACAGAAGCAAGAGTGTTCAATTTCTTTCTTACTTGTTTCTTGGTTGAGGTTATTTTCACAATCTTTCCATGCATAGATATCAACATATAAATGTGTATGAATATGCACACATATATGTCTGTGTATACACATTTACATGTGATACATATATTCCTTCGATTTTATGTGTAAGATTTGTGAGCTATTATTTATTTTTCCTTGGCCTAGAAATAAAATGCCTGTGCCAACCAGTAAGCCACCAGAATCAGCATTTGGAAAATTTCATTGTGGCATTCTCTTCTTGTGGCCTTCGAAATGTGGTGTGAAAAGAGGTTTCCCTCTGTACACACAAAGCACATGCAGTTTATATATTGTCAATCAACATGGGGAATGCTTTAATTGGAATGAACTTGGCTTCAACATATGTAAAATTAGATATGCTATTTCTTGAGCACTCTTATTTATATCCCTGGTCAACGGTTTAGTGAAAATCATCAAAAAATCTCATTTTAGCTGTGTTTGTTCTTTTTATTTGGTCAGTCTGTGTGTGTGTGTGTGTGTGTGTGTGTGTGTGTGTGTGTGTGTGTGTGTGTGTGTGTGTGTTTATCATCATAGTAATGGGGAATTTTTTTTAAAGCTCTTCATCACTTAGAATTAATCCATGTGTTGCGTTTAAGTATTCCTTCACTATTTTATACATCTGCTTTTCTGTCTCATGTTTGTTTTAAGATTATGAATTGCTTTATGAAATGCTGTCAGATCACGATGTTTTATTGTTGCTTTCTCAAGTTTATTACTGTCACCAACTGTTAAAATTTGGATTGTTATATGTGAGAATTTTAAACATTTTGTAATTCAATGATGACTCCGTAACAATTCCAGATTGACTTAATAGACAGAGGCATCAAAAAATCAAATTTGAAGGAGAAGCAGCAGAGTAACAAGGCTTAGAACTAAGCAATTAAGGTGGTATAGCACAAAGAATGTATGTACAAAACATGAGGTCATTCTCTTCTTAAACCCCTGAAAAAGTAGGCCTTGTGTAATTACTCTGTAGCCCATATCATAGGCTGAGTTCATTTTCACCTACACAGGCTGAGCTAAGTGAGAAGTGTTTGCTGTATTTTGTTTTAGTTTCTGCTAATCTGTGACACTTGTTAATACAGAGTAGATAAATTCACTAAGCTTGCATTGAGGTTATATCTAAGCCATGGGTAGGCCATTCTTTTGCAATTGCTTTCATTTTTTGAGTTCAAATTGGTTTGAACTTTTCTGAGACAAATAGCCAATTCTTAGAACACTTTTAGTCATGATCTGATGTGTCATTGTGATTGCACAAGTTAATCCGAGGGAATAAAAATAAGCCTATCCTGCTAAAAACCTAAACTCAATGTGTGCACCTTTGTTAGAGTCTGGAGTAGAAATAAGAAACTTAAACAAACTTAGCATATGCAGGAGTCTTGTGTCTCTCAGTGTTTTGTAGCATGAATCTCAGACACAACTTTGCTGGATAATGTTTATGACTCTTTACCTCCACTACATTTTTAACACTCACTCTTCACTTCACCTCAATATAAACACAGGCTCAAATGAAGCAATATACATATGTCTACTTTTTCAAATATAGTTTGTAAGGAATATACATCTTTATGAATGTTCAGATCATTGTTGCTTTTAATTGTTCTAATAGTTCAAAACTTGGTGCACAAATCTTGAGATTAGCTATTGTGTCAGGGATCTCTTTTATTTCTGATTAACTGACTGGACTCACACATTGCAGGACAATATGTCACTGCATTCAGTGTTCTGGTTGTATGTGCCCTCATATCATATTAGCACATGTTGTGTTGAAGTTAATATGTTATTAAGTGCTTACTAAAGTGAATATTACAGTGAATATTGAATTTGGAAGGGAATTTCATTTATTTGAATACCAGTTTTATACACTCCTGTATTTATAAGTGTTACACCATTCCATTTTGGATTTGTGCACAGTCTGTCATGAACAGAGTGTATTTTGAGTGGTGTGTGTAGGGGTGTGTGTGTGTGTGTGTGTGTGTGTGTGTGTGTGTGTGTGTGTGTGCATTCTAGTGCATGTATGCATGTATTTTTCATTTTCACCAGTTGAATTTTCTGTGGCTTCAGTGATCTGTGAGATGAATGGATGTTTGTGACTAAACTGTCACTAATATAAAGGTGTGTGTGAGTTGGAGAGTTGATGGGGAAAAAGAAGGAGAGATTGATGGGGGCTCTGTATTCCTTTAAAATACATAATGTAAAATAATTGCATCATGAACGGAGTTGTTATCCATGTGGCCTAAAATTAGGCAGTTCTATTGAAATGGGATGCAGTGTATCCATTACCCATGGTTATAGGTAATTTACAGACTTGAACATATAAATATCTCACTATGCAGTCAATACATGGTAGTGAAGAGCAGGATGAATGCAGATGGACTTTAGTTGATGAGTTAGACAAAATACTTTCAGGTTTTTTTGTTTTTGTTTTTTGTATTTATAATAGGATGATAGGACAGGTGATATAGGAAGAAGCATGTGTGGAAGCTCCAAACAGGCTTCCATAAGCATCATCTATACACCTGGCCTCACTTGCAGATCTTCTGCTGATGAAAAGCTTATTTGTTTCTGAGGAGCAGAGCTATGAGCTGTTCTTAGCACGACACTAGCAGTGTGTCCTTTCTCAAAGCCTTTAATCTATTCGCTGTACTGTAAAGCAGTCATTTTGATGAGAAAGTGGAGTGAGTCGAGGTTTTGTTGGCTGCCTAAATTATAAATTCTGAGTTTGGACCTCGTATTTGCACCTTATCATCTTTGATGAGAATGGGTTCATTCCAAGCAGAAACAAAATATACATCGTCACTTGTGGAGCAACTTTATCCTTCATATGTGTGATGGGTTGGGACATCCACACATATCTCAGGAGCATTTTCTTGAGGCTTCTTGGATACTGATTGGAAAATAACAACAAGTTAACCTTGGGATGTGGCATCTTACTTGTCTGTTTTCCAAAGTACAGCACATAACACACATGTTGTTTATCTCATGGGAATACTCACAAATCTTGCAGTCACAGAAGTGAAGGTAATTCCATGCATGCCAGGGGCTATGACAGAGGCCACTCAAAACTTATTGCAGAAATTTTAAGTAAATTCTAGTTTTCTCAGCGTCTTGAGAAGTTGATGGACACAGTAGTTATGTGTCACTTGTTGGATTGCATCTGTTTTGAAGCTATGCTGTTGTTGAATACATTACAATTTTCTTTAAATATGCGCTATTTTGTTTTATGAATTCATGAGTGTTATGAACAGCTCAAATCCAATGGTTGTATGTTAATGTCTGGAGCTTGTGAATGTTACCATGTTGGCCAATTTAAGTTGGCAATTTGTGTGGCATAAAGAGTGTGTGGTGCAGAAATTTGCTTTCAATGACATATGCAGATATCAAATATGAATTAAATAAACATGCAAAATGGAGTTAGGAAGGACAAATGGAGGGAAAGTTAGGTGGCTATGGTAGCTATGTGGTGGAGGAAAGCATTGGAGAAGCTGAAAACAAGCAATTCCTCTGAATTCAGAGAGTCAGGAAACAATTCATATGAATACTTAGATCAAGAAAATGTTTTTTTGAATGCAATAACCAAAGTATTAGTTCACTCATTGCTCTTTTCTTTTCATCTTTGTTCTCCTTCCACCACAAGTAGCAGCACCCCTGCTTGTCTTTCAGATGTCAGTACCAGACTATCTTTTGCCAAAGACTATTTCCAGACATACCTGTCGCAGTCTTTGCAGCAGGTGTGCAGTTTGTTCCTTCCAGATATTTTGTCTTTTGCTTGCGCTTCATGACACCAGCAATAAGGAATTACTCAAAGCTGCTACTTGCCCCCTAAGCTCTTGCTGTTATAGTCAGTGAATTGTAAAACATAATAAAATTAGAATATTCAAAAACAACAAATGTCATTGATATCTTATCCAACAGTTGCCTAATATCCTGCCCTCTACACAACAGAATCCATAATGTTACAAGTCCTCTCCAAAGTACCAGAAACATTCTATCAGTGATTGATGATGTCACTCCATTCGAATGACCCAGCCAATAGTTGCAGGATGACAATTCTGCCAGAGCCAAATCTATATGTGATTTATTTCATCGAATGGAAAGCTAGTGTTGATTTTAATGTTTCTATCTTTTCTTGAAACCAAGAGAAGATAAATTAAATGGTTTGATGTGAGACCGTGATATGACCCATATGATTTGCTTTAGAATCATGATTATTCCTGTGTCACAGAAGATATTGAATATTAGTAGTTACATTGTCTAAATTTTACATAAATATAAATATTCTAATAAAAGCAACATAGTCATTCTGCTTGAAAAAGAAAACAAAGCACCTACTGCTTAAAAAATGCACGAAGCACGTGTGTATGAAAATGTCACATATTTCTAAATAGTGTGGAATGCTTGAATATCTGTGTAGTTTTTAAAAAGCTGCCTATTAATTCCCTTTAATTACAAGGTAAGTGATCAAGATGGAGGAACAATTAGAGACTGTTTAAATGAATGGAAAAATATTTAATCAGGCTGAAGTACAGAGAACACGTTCCAGGAAATAGGAGAGGGCAGAACAACAGCAAAAGGGTATCTGTACTTTGTCAGACACAGGAAAGCAAAGGACAAAACAGTGTGGTGTTGCAGTGACTGATACTCCAGTGGCATTCAGCTAACGGGCAATCTGAACTCCACCAGCAAACAGAACTATACCAGTAAGCAGGTGAGAGGGGAATTTCACTGGGAGCTTGGGCGGTGAACCCAGGCAAAAGAACATCCATCCTGCTGATTCATTTGATTTGACCAGGAATAGAGACAGAATAGCAAATCAGAGATGAGAAAAGCATGGATTTCACAACCCAGTTAGACTCCACGAGCCAAACTTGGCACCATTTTGCATAAGGAGGCAAATGCATGAGAAAGAACTGACCATATGCTGAGCTGAGAGTAAAATCCCTTCTGATTCTGGGACCTGCCTCAGCATGGCATTCTACAGGTTCCACCCAAGACAGGTCTGGGTAGCCTTCAGATCTGATGACCAGCAGATCAAGAACTGAAGCATTGGTATGTCAGGCACCATTTCATATACTGTGGCAATAGATTTAGGACTGCAGGGGACAACAGTGCACTGCACATGTGCTGAGCTCATGAGAACTCAGTGATTTCCATTGATTGCCATGGTCCTGCAGGAAAATGATATGACTACGGCAGGTTCTTGCAAGATCTTCTCCCATTCTGTAGGTTTTTTTTTTTTTTCGCTTTTGATTTTTTCCCTTCCTATACAGAAGCTGCTTAGTTTGATGAGTTCCCATTTGTTTATTATGTTCTTAACTGATATTGCTTTTGGAATCCTTCTTAGAAAGTCAGGACCTAATCCTAGGTCTTGCAGGGTATTTCTTTCATTTTCTTGCAAGAGTTTGAAGGTTTCTGGATGTAGGTTTAGGTCTTTTATCCATGTAGATTGGATCTTAGTGTATGGTGATAGGTGTGGGTCTATCCTTTTGTTTCTACAGATTAGCAGCCAGTTTCCCAACAACATTTACTGAAGAGGCCTTCCCACTTGCTTGTACTGCCATTGGTCTTTTTGTCAAGGATCAATTGGCTGTATCTGTGTGGGTTCCCTTTTGGTGCTTCTATTCTATTCCATTGATCTTCCTCTCTATCTTTGTGCCAGTACCAGGCTGTTTTGATAACCACTGCTCTATAGCATGTCCAGAGGTCCGGAAATGTGATTCCCCCTGCTAACTTCTTGTTCTTTAGGATGGTTCTAGACATTCATGGTTTTTTGTGTTTTCAGATGAACTTTTGAATCATTGTGTCTAGTTCCGTGAAGAATGTTTGGGGCAATTTGTTTGGCATTGCATTGAAAGTGTATATTGCTTTTGGTAGTATAGACATTTTAATGATATTGATTTTACCTATCCAGGAGCGTGGCATGTTATTCCATCTTTTGAGGTCTTGTTCAATTTCTTTTTTGAGTAGTTTGTAGTTTTCTTTGAATAGGTCTCCTACACTTTTAGTTTGATTTATTCCCAGATACTTCATACTTTTCTCGACTATTATGAATGGTAAGTTGGTGGTTAGGTCTTTTTCCATCTTGGAGTTTTTTGCATACAAAATGGCTGTTGATTTTTGTTCATTAATTTTGGTGCAAAATGCAAATTCTTAACCACATCCTCTGATTACTTCATTGACATCTCAATTTTAGCTTAAACACAACTCGCTGCTATACAGCTTATAATGATTGTAATTTCCATTCATTTTACTATAAATTATAGTAACTACTTAGTTACTATTTTCATTTTAGTATTTAGTATTTCACATGGAAATTAGTGCTTCTGTTACTATATAGTCTATCTCAGAAAGAACCACCGTGTCCTTTGTATACATAGCTGATACTCAGAAAAATGAATCATACAAAGACTATGTTAATGGGCTTCCTGGGAACAAACCCAAAGATACAAGCCGAGTGAAATCCTGACCCAACTAATTAGGTCATGAGGGTTTGTGTCTGTATTTGTTTGTTTGTGTATTTCCTTTGTGTGTGTGTTTGAGTTTGCTAGCTCTTTGTGTGTGTGTGTGTGTGTGTGTGTGTGTGTGTGTGTGTGTGTTATTTAGGATAACTGACATTTTCTTAATCTAGGTCATTGATCGATCATAGACTTCCATTTGGAGACCTGCAGATTATTCATCTTAGGAATTGCAAGTTCTTCTTTGTCTTTGTCTTTGAAAATGAAATGAAGTTCTTCACACAATGAACAACAACTTCAAGAATGTGTCTCTTGTAAACATGCGCTACAAATGATACTCACAGAAATTCCCATGAAAAACAAAAAGGAGTAACAACTATCAAAAGCAAAGGCAAATGTGGAGCACACCACACTAACAGGCTAACAGAAGACTCAATCAAAGCACAACCCAAAATATAATGACAGGACCAAACTGTCCCTTGACCATAATAACTCTGAACTTAAATGGCTTAAACTCATCAGTCAAAAAACATCAGTCTATCTGCTGCTTAGAGGAGACACATCTCATCAACAAAGATCAGAGGCAATGGAAACTGAAGGGATGGAAAGAGATATTGCAAGTGAATCATAAGCAAAAACGTGCAGAACTAACCATTCTTTTATCAGATGACATAGGCTTTGATGTAAAGAACTTCAAAGAGATGAAGATGGACACCACATAATGATCCAAGGATACATTCAGAAAGAAGATCATCATAATAAATGTATACGTGCCTAATGCCAGAGCATCTAGCTATGTGAAACAAATATTAATGGCTTTGTTGGGAGAAACAGACTCCAGAATGATCATAGTGGGGGATCTTATTACCCCATTCACATCAAAGGACAGATCAAAGAGACAGAAACTAAGCAAAGAAACAACAGAACTCATAAAACTCTAGAGCAAATGGACTTACTTTCATGTATGAAGCAGTTAGTCATAAAGAGAGAGAATACACTTTTTCTTTAAAATCAGAGCATTGGAAACTTCTCCAGAATTGATATCTTATTGGCTACACCTACAGTTGAAAGAGATGGCAAAACAACAGTAGCTCAATCCCAAGATTAGAACCCAAATATAAATAATTAAATTAAGGGAGGGAATAAACAAAATTGAGATAAAGAATTATAATAAGATATATCTTATGTATATCACAAATTATGCCTCAACAAATTTTAAAACTTAACATCATACTAAGCAACTTCTCAGACCATCATCGACTGAAGCTAGAAATCAAGAAGTCCAAAACACCAAGGAAGACTTGCAAACACATGAAGACTAAGAAATGTTGCTAAATGAGCAGTGGGTTAGACAGGAAATCAAATGGGGAATCAAGGCAGTGCTAGGGAGAAGTTCATTTCAATCAGTGCCTATGTCAAGAAACTGGAAAAGCATGAAGTAAATCGGCTAGCCCTACAGTTGAAGGAGAAGGAAAAATGAGTAGCACAATCCTAAGATTAGAAGCCAAAAGCAAATCATCAAAACAAGGCAGGGAATAAATGAAATAGAGATACAATATCTATACATTAGATCAATGAATCAAAGAGCTGTATTTTTTTTTCTTTTTTAAGATTTTTTATTGTTATGGAAAAGCGGATATAGAAAAAGGAAAGACAGAGAGGAAAATATTCCATCCGATGATTCTGTCCACAAGTGAACGCAACTGTGAATGCTATGCCAAACTGAAGCCAGGAGACTCTTCTGTGTCTCCCATGCGGGTGCATTGTCCCAAAGCTTTGAGCTGTCCTCTCCTGCTTTCCCAGGATACAGGCAGGGAGCTGGATGGGCAGCGTGGCTGCCGGGATTAGAACCAGCACCCATATGGGATCCCGGCATACAAGGTGAGAACCTCAACCACTGCGCCACCACGCTGGGCCCTCAAAGAGCTGGTTCTTTGAGAAAATTAACCGAACAGACTCCCCACTAGTCCATCACGAACTATTACAAGCAACGATCTGCAGCAAATCAGATGACCTAAAAGAGATGGATAGATCTTTGGACACATACAATCCACCACAATTGAATCTAGAAGCAATTAATTTTAATAGAAATATCACTAGCTATGATATTGAGTCAGTAATTAAAGACCTCCCAAATAAGGAAATTCCTACATCAAATGGCTTCACTGCTCAATTCTAACACACATTTCAAGAGGAATTTACCCCAATCCTGCACAAACTTCTCCAAGCAGTAGAAAGCGAGGTAGATCTTCCAAACACTTTATATGAAGCCAATATCACTTTAGTACCAAAGCCACAAAGAGAAACAACACAAAAACAGAAGTACAAACTGATATTCTTGAAGTACATATGTTCAAATATTCTCAGCAAAATACTAGCCAACCAGATCCAACAGCGCATCAGGCAGAGCATTCATCTGGACCAGGTGGGATACATCCATGCACTGCAGAGATGGCAGGGATGATCCAGCATCAGCCAATCACAAGATGTGATACATCACATTAACAAATAAAAAATAAAAATCATATGTCCTCTCAACAGACGCATAGAAGACATTTGATAAAATCTAGCGCACTTCATGCTGAAAACCCTAAGTATGGCAGGCATAGACGTAACATTCCACAACACAATCAAAGCAATTCATGAACAATCCAACATACCAGCATCATACTAAATATGGAAAGATTGGAAACCTACCCACTAACATCAGGAACTAGTCAGGGATGCCCACGGTCACCACTGCTCTTCACTATAGTATTGGAATTCCTTGCCAGAGCCACGAGGCAAGCAGAAAATAATAAAAGCAATCCAAATTTGAACTGAGGAATTGAAATTATTGCTACTTGCAGACTACATGATTCTCTACCTAGGAGACCCAAGGATTCATCCAAGAGTCTTTTGGAACTCAGAAGCGACTTTGGCAGAGTAGCAGGATAAAGAATTAGTGAGCACAAGTCAATGACACTGGTGTACACAAATAATGCTAAGGCTGAGAAAGAAATTGTTAATAGAGTACCAATTAACATAGAAGAGTGGAACCTTAAACATCTAGGAATTAAGCTATGTAATTGTGTGGAAGATATCTATGAAGAAAAGTATAAAATATTTAAGAAATAAATGAAAGAAGATCTTGAAAGATTAAAAAATTACCATGTACCTGGAGTAGCAGTATCAACATCATCTAAAAGACCATATTACCAATAATGATATTCAGATTCAATGCAATCCCAATCAAAATCCCAATAATATATTTCTCAGAAATAGAAGCAAAGGTATCAAAGTTTATTTGGAATCACAAAAGGCCAGAAATAACCTAAGCTATCTTGAATAATAAAAAGTCAAGTGAAAGGAATCACAATTCCAGACCTCAAGACAGATACAGATCAGTGGTCATCAAAACACTCTTGTATTGGATCAGAAACAGAGAAGGTGATCAGTGGAACAGAATACAAACACCAGAATGGAGTGCACACATGCAGGGTCAACTAATCTTTGACAAGAAAGCTGAAAACTATCCAAGCAAAAATCCGGATCTATTCAGCAAGTGCTGTTCAGATAACTGTATAGCAGCTGCAGAAGTAAGAAGCCAGGAACACAACTGTCCAACTATAAAAATTGGTTCTAAATGGATCAAGGACCTAAATCTACACCCAGAAACCATTAAACTTTTCAAGACAAACATAGGAAGCATACTCGAAGATGTAGCAACAGGGAAAGACTTCTTAGAAAAGTAACCAAAAGCACAGGCAATCAAAGCCAAAGTGAACAAATGGGATGTCATCCAACTAAAATCTTCTTCTATGCACCAAATGAAACAAATGAACGAAGTGAGGAGGTAAACAACAGACACAGAGAAAATGCTTGCACAACGCACAAGTGAATAGGAACTAATATCCAGGATTTATAAGGAGCTATAGAATCCCAGGGACAATAAAAAATAAACACAAATAAGTAAACAACCTGTGAAGAAAAGGGCAAAGCATTCTGCTGACATATTTTTAAAAAACATATTCAAAGGAAGAGATGCTCAGGCTCACAAGCCATCAGAGAGACACACTTTAAACCATGTTGAAGTGCCACTTAACTTCAGTGAGTCTGGCCTACATTCAGAACTAGAATAACAACACCTGTTGGCAAAGCTGTATATAGAAAGATAGTCTCCTTCGCTGTGGTTTGGAGTGTAGGATAATGAAGCACTGTGGGAATCAGTATGGAGAGTGCTTGGGAACTGCAAACAAACCTGCCATACAATGCAGCTCCCCCACTCTTTGGAATATAGTCAAACAGAAAGTAAATCTGTATTTGGGAAGAAGATCTATAAGCCTGTATTTGCAGCAGCACAATGTACAATAGCAAAGACATGGAAACACTCCAGATGTGCTCCCATAGAAAAATGGTTAAAGAAACTGTATTACTTATTCTCCATAGAAGATTACTATCTATTAACAAACTTATGCCATGGACAGCCAGGTTGTCCCAAAGAGAATCCATTATGCTCAATAAAATATGTCAATCACAAAACAGCAAATATATGTATGTTCTCTCTAATATAAGAAAACTATCATGGGAATTGTAATTTCCATAACCTGCTCTGGCATGCGATGTTCACCAGCCCATACAAAGCCAAAAGGAAGGCAAGATTGCACCAAGTCCTGGAATAAATCACAATGGCATGTATGATAACGGAGTCTTAGAGTGGATCAAGTGGAGGAAGTTGGGAAACCCCCCTGGCAAGTCATAGCTTTCACTGGTGAATATGTGGTCCAGACCTGGGCGTCAGACAAGCTGGGCAATGTAGCTCCAACAGCTGACTAATGTGTCAATTGGTAATGGAATAGAGTGTACTGGGCAAGACTGAGCAAATGTTAGCCCGCAATTGAAACTAGTAACCAGGATGGAGCATAGGTCATGCCAAGCTCTTGCACCTAGTGGTCTGCATGAGCCAGAGATGTTATGCCAGAGTGTCTAAGGCACAGATTGGGCAGGTGAGTGGCTGTGCCAAGCTGTGTCAGAACAACCACTGGCAAGCACATGATCTATGGCTGAAAATAGGCTCAGATGTGAGATAATGGGACACCCTCAATGGGTTGAGGCTCCCACCAAGTGGTGTGTGGGCTAGAATGGGTGCTGCATTCTCATTAAAATATGGTTGTAGTCTCCCCTGGCACAAGTATGAACCGGGACTGGATGCACCATGCTCTGCCAGATTCAACACTGTCTGGTGTCCTGGAGGACCAGGGTAGATGTGTAATGAACTAGGCTAGGTCTCAACTGGCTTACTGGGCCTTGCTTGTGCCATATGTGGGTATGGATAGGCCCCAGCCTGTGTCGGTCCTCTGCCTTGTAAAGACTCGCATGTCTTTCAAGTGATATTAAAGCTCACCACCAAGGTATATGGAAAAACACATCTGCTAGTCTTAGCTCCAGGAATTAAAAGCCCAGATTTCTGCCATTTCTCTCTCTAACCTTCTGGCCTTCAGGTTGGATCTTCAGGTTGGATGCATTGCTAATCAATTTTTACAGTCTTTTTTTTTTTTTTGATAAAATCTTTTCTTCATTTTTCTTAACTTGGGAGTCACACTAATTGTTCTCCTCTTTGTATTGTCTTTTGGCCTGATGTTTGAGTTCCATGATTCAAGCCACTCAGAGAGAACTCCACACACTCAAATGTAATAATAGAGGGGGAATTGCTGGGTACATTCAGTTTATGTATGGTCCACCTTCCTTTGCATGCACACACTGTCTAACCCTGAGGAAAAGTTCTAATCCTTTCAGGCATTATTTGCTACTGTGGAGTTGGTTTTATACTCAATGTGAGCCAGGAGGTTAGTGTTGATAATAACATTTTGTAAAAGGGACTTATATTATGCATACTGTTTTGGCTGTCACCAATGACCTCATCTTAATCAAGGGACATTTATTTAGAGATTTCTTCTTTCCTTATTCTTTAGGTTTTCCTTTTCTTTGTGATAAAATATTTAGTTGTAGCGTAAGATTTGTGCAAATTCTTATTCATTGTTCAGTAGTAGCCACTAGGTAACAGCCAGGACTCCAAGGCCAAGGCACATTTGATTACCTTCTAATTAGTCATACGTTCCTACTACATTCCTATTTCCACAACTTGCCCATCATTTCATGGGAGAAATGTGTTACAAGAGAAAAACTGGAAACAATCCAAGACGAAGGTTTCAAATATGTAATCCCCCTGGAAATACAGGCTCTGCAAATGCACAAACAGTCAAGCAATAATCAAAAGCATGCTTTTATGATATTCATGAAACACCCTACAATCCCTCTAGTTAAAACACTATAAAATTCGCTAAAAGAGCTACAGATGCTATGTTGTAAAAGGGCCTCAACTTTAAGGGGTCACAGTAACTATATTTTTTGGCATAGCAGTTTTGGTTCATACACCCATCACTTCCATTTTAGTTTGTTACATTCTTAACAAGTCATTTCCCAGAACGGATGCCATATATCTTGGCCAGATTCCAGTGCAATGGGCAGGCATACACTAAGGTGTTCAGAAATTGCATGGGTTTAATTTGACTGCTGCATGTAGTTGAATGCCTGTTCCCCAGGGCATTATCAACAGCATTAACTCCCAAGCTCACACCACTGCACAGGGCAAACAACAATGCATCAATCGATTACAGACTTTTTAGTTCAGACTGTCCATGCAAAAAGGGGTGAAAATGAGTTCAGGTGGTTAGAGAGACACCTACTGTAACCTGCCAAACAGCCTGGCAAATGCCCTAGGTCCTGCCAAACAGGGGGGCTGTCTCTTCAAACCTTTGACGATGTTGTGCCATCCAAACCTACTGCATGAACCCCACCAACTAAATCACCCTATACTGTTATTTTACTAAAGAATGCTTTTCTCACATTAATCTAAATGTATCTTCCAGTGTCCTTTACATTCTCATTCAGTTACCTCTATTATTAGATACGAGAAGTCTGTGGGTAAGTGTTTAAATGTATGTGGTGAGGTCATGCTTGTTGTTGGAATGCATCCAACAAGGTAAAACGGGGATGACAGATTTAAGGCTGGGGATCTGTCCAAAACAGGATCCAGGAAGAGGAGGCACAGGACCTCTCACCCAGCATACATGCTCCCAACACTGAGTCCTCCAAGGTGTTTTCATGCACTCCTTGATCAGAGCTGAACATCCGTGGTCTGTCTCATCAGCTAAGCAAGGGCAGACAGTGCTCCTTATCTCTTCTGCATGTTAATAGTCCTTAAACAAAGCTACCTTGTTAATTTTCTCGGAACTCCCTGCTTACAATCATGATCTAATACTGAGTTGTATTTGAGCTCTTGCTTTATAAGTGGATAAGAACTGAAACCCTGAAAATACATCTTGTGAGTTGTCCGGGGAAACACCTCTCCCCTTTTCTTTTTGATGGCTCCTCTCCCCAAGAACATGCAAGGTAAACTTGCAGCACTTGTTGAGATTTTTACAATCGTCAGGGGTAGGTCAGTCATTTTTGTGAAAAAGAAACTCAACCTCAAACTTCCTCATGAACAGCAGGAAATATGTTTCTTGTCCCTCACCTATAACTTTCCAGGGTGCACCATAGTGAAAATGTGGATCCAAAGAGTATATGACAAGAGAAAAAAGAATTCCAGTACAGCATGTCAGTGAGCCAAGAATTTCACTGAGAAATTTCTTTCCCTATTTCTGTATTGAAGACAACATTTTAAGAGAACATATGCATGTAATATTCTCAATAATTTATTTCAATGTAAGGAGAAATACATCAGAATACGGTTGTAGGAAAATTCAAGTTTGGATTCAATTTCGAAGCTTTCAATTTGGATTAGATTGCTCTTCCATATCAGTGTAGTTTGGTAATCTTATTCAACTTTGGAAGGTAATTCTGAAAATTAAGCATTTGTTGTTTAGAATATTCTGTCGCAATCATGTGGAATATTAATGTGCCATCACACAGAGGAAAAATGAGAAAAAATATTTCTCCTGTCAATTTTCAAATCTCCCACATATACCTGGCCTTGCATATATTGCAAAAGTATAATGTCAAGAAAAACTAAAAATTCAAGAGAATTATTCCATGAAGACAACAACATTCTTTTATAGACCATAGGATGAAATGCACATTTGACTCAGATTAAAGAAAAATACCAAGTCTTTTATCATCAATGTGCACAGGTAAATATGTGGGAAATCCTGGTTAGATAACTTGCTATTCACAAGGGAAATTCAGGAAGAATAAATTAACATTATTCATAACTGTTTTTCACAACAGCATTGTAAATTTATGTGTCTAATAATTTCTAATTTGAATGATGAGATTGTCTCCACCATGTTATTCGGGCTACAATTTGAATTCTTTTTTTGGAACAATCTGCTGAGTCAGCCACATAGTGTCATTCATTCTGTTTCCATATTGGTGTTTCCAATGTAAACAAGTTATCATTTATAACATACAAACCTTGGCATTTGGTTTCAGCTGCACATAACTTAATAATGAGTTCAATAACAACCAATGTCCTACTTCATGTGGGTAACACTGAACTACAAAAAAGTGCTTCCTCACAACTAATACTTAGTATTCAGAGAGTCAAAGAGCAGTGCAAGTAAACAGCTAGATGTATTGAGCTTTTCTTCTTTAGCAAATTTACAAATTGTTAGAAAATCACCTTTTATTTACAAAATCAGTAATATTGGAGAGCATGACCCATTTTCTGTTTATAATCCCTGTCTCTTCTTTAATATGCACAAGCCATGTAATAAATGCATTGCTTTTTTTGTTGTTGCTGGTGTTGCAGATGTGTTATTTGAGGAGCTTATATACACTTGATGTATACACACTCACATTGAATTAATCACACTGAAATATTTTCTTGTATTCTCTCAATTTCCGATTCCATTGAATAGTTGTGAAATATTTATATATGTTACAATATATAATATATAATTAAAATACATATACTCTACAAGCATAATATGTATTATAATATAACATTTATAATGGTTCCTTTTGAACCATTGTCCATACGAGATTGTCAGGAAACTCTTAAATAACAGAGTGATGAGCTTACGACTATTTTGGAAGGACCATGCCATTGTAATGATAGAGTTGAAATCGTGGTGTGGAGTGTGGGTAAGGTGGGAATTAAATCCAAGAACCTATGGAACTGTATCATATAATAAACAAATCTGAAATTAAAAATTTTTAAAACTTTGTATGGAAACAAATTTAACTTGATACAGTTCTGCTGTGTGACTATTGGGCTGCCTCTAAGAATACACAAGATGCCAGGGACAGATCCGGGTAAGAAGTTTTCCACAGTTGGCCCCATTTGTGTTCTCCTGCATGGCTGGGAGTGATGGGAGAAATGCTCTGTGTGTTCCTCCAAAGGAAAACCAGAGATTTGAATATGCAGTCAGCCCTGCATTTGTTCTGTGCCTGCCTGCTCAATGAAGACCTGTTCTCCCTGGAGCTGGGCTTCTGTGTGGCACTATTTTACTCTCAAAATATGTGCAACAGGGCCTGGCAGCATGGCCTAGTGGCTAATCCTTGCCTCGAATGTGCCAGGATCCCATATGGGTGCCGGTTCTAATCCTGACAACTCCACTTCCCATCCAGCTCCCTGCTTGTGGCCTGAGAAGGCTGTCGAGGATGGCCCAAAACTTTAGGACCCTGCACCTGTGTAGAAGACCCAGAAGAGTTTCCTGATACCCTGCTTCAGATCCGCACAGCACCAGTCAATGTACTCACTTGGGGAGTGAATCATCGGACGGAAGATCTTCCTCTCTGTCTCTCCTCCTCTATATATATCTGACTTTGTAATAAAAATTAAATAAATCTTTTAAAAAAAATAGGTGCAACAGCCACAGCTAGGCCAAGCCAAAGACTGGAATCATGAACTCAATTTAGACTTCTCAGTCAGGTGACAGATATCCAGACTCAGGAGCCATCACCTACTGCTTCCCAGTTTATGTGTTAGTAGATATATTGAAGCAGGATCAGAGGGGAACTAATATCCATGCACATAAGGACATCTTCCCTGTTAGGCCAAGTGCATATTCTCTCCTGTCAAATAATAATTGGTTGTATGATGTTAGCACTGTATTACTCTATGCATTATGCTCCACTTGGCATTACTCAACACTGTATAGGAATATGACAAAGCATCCATAGAAAATGTGAAATAACCTGTGGCTCTTCAGGGCCAGGTATGGCATAGGTAAAGCATCACCCACAATCCTAGAATTTCATTTGGGACATGACTGGAGTCTTTGTGGCCCTCTTCTGATCAAGCTTGCTGCTAATGTGGCACAATAATATTGCAAGATAACATATGTGCTCTGGCAAATACACACATGCAGGAAATCTCAGACAAATCCTGGTTTTTGTAGCCATTTGGGGCTGACTGAGCAGATGAGAGACCTGCTTTCCTCTATCCTACCCTAGTCCATCTATTCCTTCCCACACTCCCTTTCTTCTTACCTACCTTATTTTTCCTCCTCCTTTTCCAGTCCCCAAGTCACTCTTTCTAATATACTTAAATGGTTTTAAATTATACGCAGATTGGAAAATTTATGACAGCAAAAAAAAAAAAAAAAACTTTCAACTCCATTGTCTATGAGATTATTTTTCTCTACTCTAACATAGATATGCCACTGTCGGTTGGTGCACCTGTTCACCTGCCTCAAAGCCTAGAAGAGTGTCCATCTTTTTGTTGCCATGAATAGGGGTTTTATGGATATGCATGCACATGTTTGAGTATCACAAGCAACTTACCAAGCACTGTATTACACAATTTTAGTCAGTTCTCAGGAAACAGTGATCTCATTACCCACATGTAATCATCTTTGTTTGTGTGAGCACACAGCATAGTATTTATACACACAGAAAAATGCATGAGGATGTGTTTCTCAGAAAGTAAGCATTCTCACTAAGCAATGAAGCACTGTGCTGGTTTTGAACTGATTTGGTAATTATGTAGATTTAAGGCAGCTGGAAAACAAGGTAATTCTGCATTTACCTTGGACAAATTCCCAAAATAATTTTGACAGAACCCGATTTTAGTTGTGATATATGTATGTATTTGTATATTTTTTTAAAAGATATTTTTATTGGAAAGTCAGATATACAGAGAGACGGAGAGACAGAGGAGAAGCACATCAGTTCACTAAGCAGCTGAAATGGTGCCTGGAAGAGGCAGGAGACTCATTCCAGGTCTCCCACGAAGGTGCAGGGTCTCAAGGCTTTCCACTGCCTTACCAGGCTACAAGCAGGGAGCTGGGTGAGAAGCGGGATCACTGGGATAAGAAATGGTGCCCAAATGGGATCCCAGTGCATGCAAGATGAGGACTTCAGCTGCTAGGCCACCGCAGCTGTCACCCCACACCCATCTTTAATAAAAGATTTATTTATTTTTAAATTGAAAAGTCAGATATACAGACAAGAGGGGACACAAAGAGGAATGGTCTATGTATGTTCTGAGCTTTCACATAATTCCCAGTTATTCATTTACCTTTCTATAATCTCTGGATCAGAAGTGATATAACACTGGGCTGTTAATGATTGGGCTTTTTGATATTTTTTCACTAACGTTGCTAAAATATATACTTATGTATAAATATTTACACACATATATACACATGTATATTCAAAAAGTATGTATATTTAAAGTCCTTTCTCATTTTGAAACCATGCGTCATATACTTACATTCCTTCCTAAAAGCACAAAGGTTCCTCCAGCCACATGTTCTATGGCCCTGATAAAACATTAACATTGTTATAATTTCCATGCTCATCAAGACATTTAATATATCTCTTGAATTCAATTTTTGTCTTTAGCTGAATTCTTTTGAGGTTTTACCAACGCGAACACACTCAAATTTGTAAGCTTTTCTAAATTAAGGTTTTCCATTTTTTCTTTTTTTTTTTTTTCATTTTAGAGAGCTTTCTCTGATACTTTAACTTCTTCAGCAGGTACATAATCAAGTATTAAATATATATATTTCTCTCCTGCAATGTTCTCATTTATTCTGTTTCACTTTTTCACCTTTTCCTATCTGGCAATACAATTTCATTTCTTTCTCATTTTAATTTGTAAAGAATTGATACATCAGGGTTAGCAAAAGTACCCATTCACTGCAACACAGATCTGCCAATGTGAATTTAATAGAGAAAATAGATTTCACAACTCATGGGTGCAATCATAATACTACAATTAATGACTTAGAAGATGAAAATGAGATCAATAACACTGCCAGGAGTAATCCAAGTGAGAGGTATAACCTCACTCTCATAGGAAGTAATACATGCACAGTCTCCAGAATTCAAGGAAACAGGATCCACTAATTCCAAGATTCAAAGGGAAAGTCCTTATCTCAGAGCCCTGCCTCCAATAGAACAATTAACACATTGCCACTAGCCTTTCAGAAAGCAGTATTGATGGAGAAGTGCTGAATACAAAAGAATATGCATTAGTTCAGATGCTGAGATTTCAGAAAATAGCACATATGTACACACTGACCATCATCACATGCATAGATATTGCCCACCAAAAACCAACCTACATGTGCTTCAGCTCAAGTGAACAAAATACACAACATGAATTTTAACTTTTCAGGACACAACTGCTTCTACCTGGAGTTCAACTATTGAAAGCAAGTCTTCATTTGGTTCCAGAATGGTCCAGCAAGAATGCAGCATCTGAAGTTGAAGCTTGACTTGAGCTTGACTCATGCATGTCCTATCATTCACTGAATAGGACACAATGGTGTTGTGCATAGGGCCAGGACTTGAGTGTTTGTAAGCTCAGCTCCACCCAGAACAACAGGAACCAAGGCTGAGGTGACCATGACTGATAGTCATGGCTCCTTCCTCTGCCCTGCACCATCAGTTCCTAGATTGCCAACCAGCACTACTGCTTTCATCACAGCATCATCAGATAACCAGTACCACATAGAACACTCCACGGTGGCATTTTCTGTAATACCAGAGTGTCACAGGAGGGTTGCTGCAATGTCTAAAAGCATTTGGAGAGCAGGGATAATAGACCACAGCTCAGCTTTTGCCTTGCAGTGAGAACCCTTCAACCTAGGCCTATGCCTCAGGCTTCTTCACACTGAGCACCCACCTATCTCCTCAGGGTGATAGAGCATGGATCCTTTGCCATTCAGGGACCCTTTGCCATTCAGGGACCATGTCCTCTAGCTGGAGAGAGGCCATAGGTGTCACACCTGGTGGGCTGCAAATAGCCTCACCCAGCAGGTCACCAATAACACAGTTGCCCCTTGATAAAAGACCAGCACTGGTCCCAAACTGTTCAACTTGAGAGAGATGCCAAGCCACATCCACACAGATGCTCAGCCTGAAACAGTGCCTACACTCACCCAGTCTTCACTCACCTCAAAGTAACAAAGGCACATACTCTTCAGTAGGGCTCATAAATTTCCCATTTTAAACTCCAATGTTGTTTTATCTGAGACACCAAATTTTATCCACCTGTTGGGAAGCCCATCATTCTTCAGTACATACTTTGAGATGTTCAAGTTGTCATGCTTGGCACCATCCCCGCCTCAAGCAGCCCAAAATTCCAGCACTCAATTACCGATCTGCCCCACATTCTGGTTGCCATGACTATGCACCTCTCTTTGTTGAGACAGCAGATGTCCATAGCTGTAGGAAATCAGTGAGAGTGGAGCCTGCCTCTTGATCACTATCCTGCAGGTGCCACAGCCCATGGCTGGGTTCCTGGTTATTGGGCCTGGCTCACAGCAAGGCCCAGCCTCTTCCTTCTCTCAGAATTCTGGCCTGATGATGTTGGAGAGTGGGCTAAATCCCCCAGGCATCATGGTGTGAGTTCGTCATCCTCCAGAGAATGACAGAGATCTCACTGGTAATGCGAACAGCAAGCAGAGTTTATTGCCTCAGCATGCTGCTGTCACATTGAACTTGGGGCACACCTATCTAACAGGCGGGGCTTTTGGTCCCTGAACAGCCCAAGACAGAAGCTCACATAGGCACTTTTGGGCTGGGAAATACATCAAAAGTAACATTCTTAAACATGTTAATTTTTATTGCATTCAAGCACAGGAATCCTGTTACATTCCCATGCCCAGTATCTTTATGTCTTATTCCATTCTCACACCCTTATCTTCCTCCTGTTACAGGGACCTTGGAAGAATCGCACCATTACTTTCTCATACTGTGTTTACAAAGTTGCAGGATATCAAACAACAGATTTATCACTAAAGGGGAATCCTCTCATACTCCAGGTGTCTCCTCATCTGACAAAGTAGCAGTTTTTCAGCACCAAGGAAACTCAACTGCTGAACCAAAACATCCTGTCCTAGCGTGCTAATACACTATCATAGCATTTACCGATACTCCAACCATGAGAGACTCAGAGGAGTTTGAATGGAATACGGGAATGACGTGTGTCGAGGTTCCTGCCAAAGCAAGCTTTTAAACACCTAGGTTCAACATTGGGAAATCTGGAGGTGAGGGCCTCAAGCACACAGCTATGTTGGTGAGGTAGGCACAGGAGGCCAGAACAGACGTTAACATTGGCAGAGTGGACACCTGCATCGAGATAAGTTGAAATGACTGAAACCATGTTCCTCTGTGGTGACTGTGATTGCACAATAACCTGCATGTCATCTAACATTCGAAGATGCCTTGCAAGAAATTTCCATGCAGTATTCCAAAGAATATTTGGTAAAGATTGACAAGTGAAGTGGAATTATCACATGCAGGTTTCATTACCTATGCAGCATCAGCTCTTTTTTTTTTTTTTTTACCCCCTGTGTATTATATTTCACCTCTCTTGTCCCACCCTTGCAGGAATGAATATGGACAAGGATTTTTGTGTTCTGGCTATGCAGACCTCTCATCTATACTACTCGATCTTCCCAGCCCATTATGCTTTTGGTGTTTTGGATGGCTTCGCCTTTAGTTATCCTTCTAGCTGTATCTTCTGGAAGTGAAGATTTTGCTTTAATCTACCTCTTAGAACCCACTCAACTGGCTTTCTTCTGAGTTCTAGCAGTTAGGCTTTCTTCTGAGTGCTGTCAGTCAGAGCCCCTAAACAACACTGATGCCTTTGAGAATAGAGACCTCGCAATGAGGGCCAGGAGTGATAAGCAGCAACTGAAAAGCATTCTTAGTATCAGATTCAGCAATATTTGATTAACACCATTCATTATGTTGAAAACAGTGCCTGTCAGAGGCTGCTGACATGAGATTCTAGAACTTCAACTGTGATATTAAGTAGACAAAAGGTGGAAAATGTATGAACACTTAACAGTTAACATGGAATAGCTAATTCAAAGATGGAAGTACAACCAAGCTTGTACATACATGTTTTTTTTTATGTGTTTTGAAAGTCAGAGTAAGAGAGATAAAGAGACAGAGAAATCTACCCATACATTCACTCCCCAGTCAGTGCAGCTGAACCTGGTTAACCTTCGGAAAATGGAAGCTTTGATGTGGTTAGAGCAATCCCAAGCATTAAGGCATTACCTGCTGCTTCCCCAATTGCACTGGCAGGAGATGATTTAAAAGTGTCTAGTTGAACTGAAACCAGTGTTCAGGAATGGGATTGCTGATGTTTTAGACAACTTAAGTTGTTGCTCAACACTTCATTGGAAGTGTTGACTTTGTTACTTCCTGGTTACTATGCTCAATTTGTTTATTAACTCTCACAGGTTCTTGATGGAATATTCTGTTTTCCATTTGTAAGCTCATGCCAAATATGAATATAGACATCATATTGCTTCATTTTCAAATTGAATATGTTATTTATTTGCCTCATTGTTCTGTCTAGAAAAAGTTTCAGATGAAATAAATGTAGTAAGTATGCAAAAACCATGCCTTATTTATTATCTTAAAGAAAAGTTTTGCAATTTTTAAAAACTAAGTATGCAATTAACTACAGATTTTTTCATAAGAGCTTTATTTTATTATGAGGGAATTTCCTTCTTTTCTAATGTGTTCCTCACTTACATTCTGAAAATCAGCTTAGGTTATTTTATTAAATACAATAGGCATAAGTAATAGCAGAGGTAGAAATGAAGGATTTCTTTTTGGTGCGGGGGTCTGTTTTAAAGAAAAAAAAATCTTCAACACATAAGCATACATCTAAATGATAGTTAAATGATGTTTTCATTTTTTTTATTGTTAGTAACATTGTATTATATGAAACAGTTTTATAGGTGCTGGGATTCCCCCCACCCCTCCCACAATCCTCCATCCAAGGTGGAAAATAAAAACACTGCAAACTTACTTACCAATCATTGTATGAAAAATATTTTTAATAATAAAAATAAACATGTGATTTAGCATTTCCAAAAAAAAAAAAAAAACAAACAAAGATTTTTTTCATGTCATTCTAGATCACAGGTTAGAGTCACTACTCTCTGATTGGAAAATTTTTTCTGCTAAGAGTTTACAAAGTTTTGAAATACTTATCAATCCTTCCTTGTCACCTTCCAGACAAGTCTGCTCAGATGACCTGCAAAAGGAAACACACCAGATAGCAGAAGGTGAGTAGCTCTTAGATCCCATTCACTAAAAAAATAATTAGAATAAAAATAAAAAAATAAGGAATAATCATGTTAAGTCTCTCACAACTAAGAGGAGAAAGGGCATTAAATACTATTCACTGTCTTCTTCCTGTCATGATCTTTCATAATAGCTGACATGATCAGAAACTGTAAATCAGACAAGCCAAATTACCAGTACTTCTTGTTTTGTTTTCACAGTGTTTCAGAACTTTGGTAAGGTTTAACAAAACACAGATATTGAAAACTTCCAACAACCCTATGAATCTTTTATTAAATGCACTCATTTAAAAGATGGGGAATGTGAAGTAAAGGAATGTGAAGTGTTTAGTGTTATACTGAACTATTCCCTTTCCAGAAACATACTAACTGATTTTTCTGAATCTCAAATAGCCAAGAGGAGAAACAGCTATGTGTACATGGAGGGAAAGAATACTTCTTTGGTCAACTGGATGAGGTAAGAGCCATGCTTTTTACATGTGGAGACGACATTTCTCTCAAAGACAAGATCACTGTCCTTTCTCCTCTACCTTCCTCAATAACTTTTACATGATATGTCCTCTTTGATGTCTATTTGAATGGCCTTTGAATACCATGACCGGTTTGTAAAAGCACATTCTGTATAAATACTACTTTTTATCATAACATAAAATAATATGTTGAATAAATAGACACGAAAATGGGCCTTGAGGGATCTAGATCAACTGAGGCATTCACTCACTCTCTCTCTAATTATCATTGGTTATGCCTTTCCTGCATCAAAAATATCCTAACACATGGATATTGCATTAAATTGGTGTCCTGACAGTAGTGGTTTTTAGTCTTTTGAAAAGTATACACTGTCCAAACAACTTGATACAGAGGCCGTTAATTTATGAGACATAAACCATACCAGGCACAGTGGAAAAAAAAAAGAGAGAGAGAGAGAGAGAGAGAGAGAAAAGAGCCAGGTTCTGAGACAAGCATTGTCATGCAGTGGGCTAAAGTAAGGACTGGTGTGCCTACATTACAAGTATCAGTTACCCTACTGCCAAACCAGTTGCTTCCCCATGCACCCTGAGAACCTTCAGAGCATGTCCTCATGCTTTGTCATTGGCGCAAACTTAGAAGACCTGGTTGAAGCTACTGCCTGACACTGTGTCCTTTTTATCTCTCCATGCCACACTTTTTCTTGATATCTCTGTCTTCTGCCCCTTCTCTTCTTTGTGTCTCTGCCACTAAAAATAGAAAATAATCCTAATAATCTTTACCAACTAAACAAAAAAAAACTGGAGATGTGGATGAGAGAAGGAAGCTGCATCTGGACAATTGTTTCTGTGAGCAGTTCTGGGAGAGGCTGAAAAACTCCCAGAGACTCCCAGGATACAGGAGAAAGATCCAAGAGAAAGGACTTCAAAGACTTGCCTTTGGAAAATCTGAGTTGTGCAGCATGTGTGGTGGGCTAGAGTTAGCCAGTGTACACTCACCATATTGTGTGGCATAAAACTGAATGAAATCTGGGGTTTAGGGAAACTCTGTGTGCTTCATGGTTGGTCAAGGAGAAAGGTCGACTAGGGTTTTGAGGATGACTAGTGAGGAAAGGAAGTAGCAAAGCATGCTTGTCAGAACAAATACGGTATCTGCAACTTGGATGTGGGACTTCATTGATTTCACGGGAGAGATACATGTTTACAAGGAGAGCTCTTACAGAACTGGGCTACAAGCAGGATAGAGAACAGATGAGATTCAAGTGTAACAGTGCATGGGAACTCAGCATTTATCTCTGCCACAGGTATGTGAACTGTGCCTGGAATGATGAGGAGCAGAATTTGGTGGCCTTCCAATACCACAGACAGATATTTTACCGCACCTGCCAAGTCATCAAGCCAGGCTGTAAGCTTCTAATATGGTATGGGGATGAGTATGGCCAAAAGCTGGGTATCAAAGGAAGCAGTGGGAAGAAAAAGGAAGAGCTCACAACAGTGAGAGGTAAGTAGCACTGTTGCTTTTAAAATAAGTAAAGGATTCGCCTGGGGAATATTTGTCATTCAACTCTAAGGAGTCAAATGGAAAGCAATGACTGTCAAAGTCCAATTCAAATGTGATTTCAATTTAGCAAAATCAAAGACTTCTCAAAACTAGGGAAAAATTATAGAGAGACTCAAGTACAGGGAGAGAGAGAGAGAAAGAGAGAGAGAGAGCAGGACAGAGAGAGAGAGGGAGAGATCACCAGCTACTGTTTTAACGCCAAAGGCTGCAGGAGGGACTAGCACGGCAGCCTAGTGGCTGAAGTCCTCACCTTGGACACGCTGAGATCAAATATGAACATCACTTCATGTCCTGACTGATCCACCTGCCTTCCAGGTTCCTGCTTGTGGCCTGGAGAAGCAGTTGAGGACAACCTCAATCTTTGGGGTGCTACAGCCAAAATGGGGACCAGAAAGAAGTTCCTGATGTTAATTTTTACATTGAAATATCTTGGCCTATTGTGGTCACTTGGGATTGAATCAAAAGACAGACACATTTCCTCTCTGTCTCTTCTCCTCTTTGTTTTTAAGATGTCATATATATATATATATGAGATTACATATTTATTATATTATGTTATATTATTTCATATCATATTATATTATATCATATTATATGTATTGTTTACACTATTTTTTTTTACCTGAATCTGTGAAGTCTATCTCTGGCTAAAACCAGGAGCTCATGTAATTCAGCAGTTTAACTGTTTTGTACTCATATTCTGGGTACATTAAAAGACCACTGGATAGGATCAGGGGCAGCCAGATCTCAATGTAGTCATTATATGCTTTAATATTATCATAGTAGTGACTTGAAACAGTGTGACCTAATACTGAATCATTTTTTATGTTTGACACCTGGGAAATTTTGATCTACGTTTTTATTTAGTTATTTTATCTTTTAACTACTTTGTGCACAAAAATATCCCAGAACATACATTTTACATTTTTTTTCATTTTTCATTATATTTTTCACAACTTATATAGTTAATTAGGGTAAAAAGGTTCAACTGCTATAGGAACGTGCATAATATGATTTGCACTTTGTTTACTTCATGTATCTGAGGTTATAGGAAATATTGAGGGAGAATCCTCACCCTGTTACCCCCTCCACCCCAGGTCCTTCATGTGAGGCACACTCTGAGATTCTCACTCAAGTGGTTTTGATAGTTGATCAGTTCTGAAGCGCTGCCAGTCTCACCACTCCAAACACAATAAGGTTGTTGAAGAATCCACTGAATGACTTAGTCCATCATAGTCTCTGTTGGCCAGTAGTTTGCTGTCAAAATATAGCTGCATTGGTTGATTTACGTGTTCTTTCTTCTGTCTTGTCTTGGTTAGGGTTCTGAGTCTGGTATTTTGATTGTGGAGATCCACAAAGATAAGTTCAAGGTCTGAGGTGTTTGCAGTCTAAATTCTTGTATGTGCTGGCAAGTACAGCTCTGGGCACATTCCATCGCCCTGATAGCTTGTGGTTGCAATTCCTGGGTTGCTTCTATTTTCAGCCCTGACTCCCACTGGAACCAATGGATATTGCAGTCCAGCCTGGTACTGCCCAGCAAATACTCAGCCCTCACATAAGCCAGTGAGGACTGCCCATTTCTTCACAGCAAATCCCTTTCCATTACCAATTCACAAATTAGCCAGTTGTTATAGCTATTTTGCCCAGCTTGTCTGACCTCCAGGTCTGGGCCACATATTCACCAGTGAAAACTTTGACTTGCCAGGAGAGTTTCCCAACTTCCTCCACTTGATCCTCTCCCTGACCCAGTTCTTAAACATGCCATTGTGTTTTATTCCAGGACTTGGTGCAATCTTGCCTTCCTTTTGGCTTTGTATGGGCTGGTGAACATTACAAGCCAGAGCAGGTTATGGAAATTACAATTTTCACAATGGTTTCCTTATATTAGATAGAACATATGTATTTGCTGTTTTGTGATTGACACATTTTATTGAGCATAATGGATTCTCTTTGGGACCACCTGCTTATCCATGGCATAAGTTTGTTCTTCCTAATAGAGAGTATTATTCCATGGAGAATAAGTAATACAGTTTCTTCAACCATTCTTCCATGGGAGCACATCTGGAGTGTTTCCATGTCTTTGCTATTGTACATTGTGCTGCTGCAAATATAGGTTTAGCGATCCCCTTCGCATATGCACATTTCTTTTCTATTGGGTACATTTCTAGGAACAGGAGAGCTGTATTGTACAGCAGGCTTTTTTTGCAATTCTCCAAGCATTCTTCATGCTGATTTCCATAGTGTTTATATTAGGCGAACTTCTACCCGCAGTGAAGGAGGCTACCATTCTTCATACATTTTTGCCATTAAGTTGTAACTGGAGATCTGAATATAGTCCAGCCTCACTGAAGTTAAGTGGTACTTACACATGGTTTTAAAGTGTGTCTCTCTGATGGCTTGGGAGCCTGAGCATCTTTTCATTTGAATCTGATCTTCTGAAAAAATGGTCTGCAGAATCCTTTGCCCTTTATTTCGCAGGTTGTTTGTTTGTTTGTTATTGTCCCTGGAATTCTGTAGCTGTAGGCAAATCCTGCATATTAGTTCCTATTCATTTGTGGGTTGTGCAAGTATTTTCTCTGTGTCTGTTGTTTACCTCCTCACTTTGTTCATTTGTTTCATTTGGTGCACAGAAGAAGATTTTAGTTGGATGACATCCCATTTGTTCACTTTGGCTTTGATTGCCTGTGCTTTTGGTTACTTTTCTAAGAAGTCTTTCCCTGTTGCTACATCTTTGAGTATGCTTCCTATGTTTGTCTTGAAAAGTTTAATGGTTTCTGGGTGTAGATTTAGGTCCTTGATCCATTTAGAGCCAGTTTTATAGTTGGACAGTTTTGTTTCTGACTTCTTACTTCTGCAGCTGCTATACAGTTATCTGAACAGCACTTGCTGAATAGATCCGGATTTTTGCTTGGATAGTTTTCAGCTTTCTTGTCAAAGATTAGTTGACCCTACATGTGTGGACTTCACTCTGGTGTTTGTATTTACGTAGCTAAATTCCTAGGTATTTAAGATTTCACTCTTCTATATTAAAACTTACTGTACTAACAATTTCTTTCTCAGCCTTAGCATTATTTGTGTACACCAGTGTCATTGACTTGTGCTCACTAATTCTTTATCCTGCTACTCTGCCAAAGTCGCTTCTGAGTTCCAATAGACTCTTGGATGAATTCTTGGGTTTCCTAGGTAGAGAATCATGCAGTCTGCAAGTAGCGATAATTTCAGCTCCCCAGTTCAAATTTGGATTGCTTTAATTCTTTTCTGCCTGCCTCGTGGCTCTGGCAAGGAATTCCAATACTAAAGTGAAGAGCAGTGGTGACCGTGGGCTTCCCTGTCTACTTCCTGGTATTACTGGGGAGGTTTTCAATCTTTCCTCATTTAGTATGATGCTGGTATATTGCGTTGTTCATGAATTGCTTTAATTGTATTGTGGAATGTTCCTTCTATGCCTGACTTCTTTGCAAGTTGAGAGGATCATATGGTATTTATTTTTAATTTGTTAATGTGATGTATCACATCTTGTGATTGGCTGATGCTGGATCATCCCTGCATCTCTGCAGTGCATGGATGTATCCCACCTGGTCCATATGAATGCTCTGCCTGATGCGCTGTTTGATCTGTATGACTAGTATTTTGCTGAGGATATTTGAAACTATTTTCTTCAAGAATATTGGTTTGTATTTCTGTTTTGGTGTTGTTTCTCTTTGTGGCTTTGGTACTAAAGTGATATTGGCTTCATAGAAAGTGTTTGGAAGATCTGCTTCGCTTTGTACTTCTTGGAAAAGTTTGTGCAGGATTGGCGTAAATTCCTCTTGAAATATGTGTTAGAATTTAGCAGTGAAGCCATCTGGTGTAGGAATTTCCTTGTTTTGGAGGGCTTTAATTACTGACTCAAAATTGTAGCCAGTGATATTTCCATTAAAGATAATTGCTTCTAGATTCAATTGTGGTGGATTGTATGTATCCAAAGATCTATCCATCTCTTTTAGGTCATCTGATTTGCTGCAGATAGTTCCTTGTAATATTTCCTGATGGGCTAGTGAGGAGTCTGTTTTGTTAATTTTCTCAAAGAACCAGCTCTTTGATTCATTGACCTTATGTATAGATCTTTTATCTCTATTCCATTTATTTCCTCCTTTGTTTTGGTGATTTCCTTTGGCTTCTAATCTTAGGAGTGCGCTGCTTTTGTTTTTCCTTCTCCTTCAACTGCAGTGCTGGACAATTTACTTCATATTTTTCTAGTTTCTTGACATAAGCACTGATTGAAATGAATTTCTCCCTAGCACTACCTTGATTTCCCTTATGATTTCCTTGCTAACCCACTACTCATTTAGTAACATGAATTAGTCTCCACGTGTTTGCAAGTCTTCCTTGGTGTTTTGGACTTCATGGTTTCTAGCTTCAGTCAATGATGGTCTGAGAAGTGGCTTAGTATGATGTTAAGTTTTAAAATTTGTTGAGCTTAATTTGTGGCCTGTAAGATGGTCAGTTCTGTAGAAGATTCCAATGCTCTGATTTTAAAGAAAAAAAGTGTATTCTTTGTATGATTAACTGCTTGATAGATGTAAACAAATGCATTTGCTCTAGAGTTCTGTGTGTTCTGTTATTTCTTTGCTTATTTTCTGTCTCTTTGATCTGTCCTTTGATGTGAATTGGGCATTAAGATCCCCCACTATGATCATATTTTTGTCTGTTTCTCCCATCAAAGCCATTAATATTTGTTTCACATAGCTAGATGCTCTGGCATTAGGCACATATACATTTATTATGATGATCTTCTTTCTGAATGTATCCTTGGATCATTATGTGGTGTCCATCTTCATCTCTTTGAAGTTCTTTACATCAAAACCTATGTCATCTGATAAAAGAATGGTTAGTCCTGCACGTTTTTGCTTATGATTCACTTGTAATATCTCTTTCCATCACTTCAATTTCCATTGCCTCTGATCTTTGTTGGTGAGATGTGTCTCCTTTAAGCAGCAGATTGATGGATTTTGGTTTTACCCGATCCTCCTCTATGGCATTTGACAAATGAGTTTAAGCCATTTAAGTTCAGAGTTATTGTAAGCAAGGGACAGTTTGGTCCTGTCATTATATTTTGGGTTGTGCTTTGATTGAGTCTTCTGTTAGCCTTTTAGTGGGATTTTCTCCACATTTGCCTTTTGCTTTGTTAGTTGCTACTAATTTTTTGTTTTTCATGGAAATTTCTGTGAGTATCATTTGTGGGGCATGTTTACAAGAGGCAAAATCTTGAAATGTTTTTTTTCATTTTGTGAAGAACTTCATTTCATTTTCAAAGACAAAGGGAAACTTTGCAATTCCTAAGATGAATTACCTGCCGGTCTCTGAATGATATCTATGCTCAATCAATGACCTAGATTAGGAAAATGTCAGTTATGCTGAATAACTAACACACACACACACACACACACACACACACACACACACACACACACACGCACGCACACACACAAAACACTCTTTTTGAAAGTCAGATATACAATGTGGTAATCTGCTGATTCACATCCTTGTTTGAGTGCAACCCATTGGTATCTCTGATCTGGGCCTTAATGATTATTAGAAGACAAAGTAAAGGCAAAATGCTCTGAATCTTGTGGACATAGAGGTCTAGAAAAAAAAATCTTAATATGAATCACAATAAGATACCATTCTCTAGACACTACGGTGGCTAAAGGCACACCAGGTTGTACTGCACCCATAGGTTGCATATTGGCATTTATAGCGCAAAGACCATGCTAAAGCTGCCACTTCCCTGATTTCTTTTTAATAACAAAGATAAGTGTGTTCCATGGAGGTACTGAATACATTATAAGTTCCAATGATAATTGTTCTAACACTAACTCCTGAGCAGCCATTAACTTTTCAGAGGTTAGGGGCTACTGCAACACCCATATGGGCTCATTTGATACCCACGTAATCTTCAATGGCTATTATTTCGCAGTGGCCCCTGCTGAAAACCCAACCCTGCCCTTCCTGGGTGTTGTCTAACCGGGATTGGTTCTATTCTTCCTTGTTCTTCTTTACCTAGACCCTTTCCTGAATAACCCATATTCTCTATGATATTCCATGCTTGTTGGCTTCCTGTTTGGTAGGACTCATTGCTAAGATGAAGTCCCATAGCACTTAAGACTTCACAACCCCATAGGGTCACAGGAATGGCACAAACATAAGGCTGAAAGGACCCTTTGTGACCTTCGTGGTCCACCCAGGAAATAGCAGATACACTCTGTTGTGGTTGGCTAGCCACTCCTAAGCCTCATAAGGTTTGATTAGATTGCTTTAGGGGCCATTTTTTGGCCAATCTGATTGCCTAATAATGCTGACATCGGCCCCAGTGTCCAAAAGGTCTTTGAATTGAGTGCCACATAGCATAAGGGTGGCCAATGGTCAGTCCTTGAGGGAGACAGAGTAACTAAGGTGTCTCCAGAGGATCCAAAGCCTTTGTCCCCATGGGTGGCGTGGTGACTCCGCCAACCCTCATGACAGCTAGGAAGGACTCTTAACTTGAAATCAAGTGAGACCCAGGAGCGAACTGGCGAATTTTGTGCTCTATCCTCTGTAACTGGAAACACTTGGCCTGCCTTGGCAAAATTGTACCATGAATTTGCACCCTGAAGCAAGGGGGAACATACTCAATTTCTCTTTCGCGGCGCAGTTGGCATGAGTGTGGTGTCTCCTGGAGGGGGAGGCAGCTGCCAGAAAGACCTTTTTGATTGCATTGAAGTGGTCTCTAGTTTCTGCACGAGTTCATCAATATCCTCTCCAGAGGCCCCAGCCTGACTGCCTGAGTCTAAGTATTCTTCACTGCTATCTCCACCTTTCAAGGAAGCTTCTTCCTGCATTGAATAAGTTAAATTGCCCATGTTTCTAAAACTACTCGGATCCTTACTAACCTGCAAACTTGACTGATCATTAAATCATAAAATTGAGTGATCATTAACCACGAACTTGAATGGGCTCTACACCTCGACCCTGAATATGCCATAAACATGATGGATTGTGAATGGGCTGTAAACGCGATTGTAAATGGGCGGTAAATGCGATGGTGAGTGGATGATAAACACGATTGTGAGTGAACCTGAATGAATCTGAATGGCTGCTAGACCGTGAGCCTGAATGGTTGCTAGGCCTGTGCTTTAATGTTCACTACCTCGCGAACTTGACTGGTCACTACCCTGCGAACTTGAATCATCATTAATGCTTGAAGTTGAAGTGCACATCCCCCCTGCTATAGCAGTTTCCAGAGCAATAGTCTCAGTTGTAAACTAATTCCCCCTGGAAGCAGCTCCCTGAGCGATCTGCTCAGCTTACCTCCCTGGCATTCACCAGCTGACTTCTATCCAAATAAAAGCACCAGTATTCTGTCATCTGAGTCACAGCACAATTATCGGGGTCCTCCAGTCCTGCGGAAGAAACCACCCGACACTTGAGATAGAGTCTCCGATTCACTTTGTTCCGCTCCTCTGTTAAAAACCATTATCACCATTAAGTCCGTTAGGCTGACCCCTTCCCCCGCCAAGCTCCCTGCTTATCTGTCAAACTTGTCCAATCAGCTTAAAGATAACCAAGGGTCACCAATCAGGACAAAGGGCCAGTCACAGGGCAGAAAATGGTCAGTGTCCCCAACACTAATTCTCGAATGTTTGGAGAATAGGCTAATATGACCACCATGGATGGCAGGATGGAGATTGCTAAGAAAACTGAAAATGGACCTGCCCTATGACCCAGCTAGCCAACTGATGGAAATATATACAAAGGAAATGAAATCTGCATGTGAGAAGGGAATCAGTAATCCTTCATCTACAGCAGCACAATATACAATAACAATGATATCGAAACAGCATAGATGCCCATGCATAGAAGAGAACACAAGAAACCGATGGTTACTGTGATTACAGAAAATGGGTGGACACCACCTTCAACTCAGAGTTCTGGCACTCCCCAAATGCTGCCAATTCCATGTACAGGCTGATGATGGACAAAAGCCAACATTCTCTCTCCTATAAGAGCCCAAGCAGAGCTGATGCCAGCACCCTTGTCAGAGGGAGTAGAAGATCTTTGTCTCCACTACCCTGCTGGTCTTTCACACTTGCAGTCCTCTCTTATCCTGTCCATTCCTGCACTGCATGGGATAGGCCGAGGAAATGACTTCTTTTCACATAATAAAGGTCTGTTTCCACTTGGTTCGTATTTTATTTTTGTCAGTAGAACTAAAAGAAACTGTGCTACATCTACTCCATGGGACACCATTCAACCACTAAAAAGAATGAAATTCTCGCTTTTTGACAATATGGACCAAACTAGAGACCATTATACTCAGTGAGATAAGTCAATCTCAAAAGACAAATACCATATGTTGTCTCTGGTATGAGGCAAACCACATAGAATTATAACATCAATATCCTTTCAATATGCTGTCTGTGTTATGTGTCAGGTATTTTTGTTTTAATTTTCATTCATTCAAACAAAGTATTTATATTCCCTTACTGATTTCTTCACTGACTCAATTAAACAGTAGCATCATTGTCTTCAAGAAGATTTTTGAATTTATTTGTCATTGCTTCAATGGCACTTTTATCATTCAGGACTATGATATTTACCTTCATGTTACATTTAATTTTCTGTTTTACTTCCTGCTTTTGTTCTGATTTTGTGGCTTTTCTATTATGGGGATGTACAATAACTGTGATAGAGACTAATGTATTGAGATGTGAAGATACTAAGCCGTGTACATGTCTACTTCCAAAACAAAGGCATACTCTCGGTGAGACTGTTCGCAACATTGTTAAAATAGAATGCTGGGCTCTCTGCCATTGTCCATGTTATGGATGCTCTTTGCTATTTTGATTGGTGTGCGGTACTGCTGCATTTTCCCTGTGTCTTCTCCTTATGAAATGCTGTTGAGTGTTGTTTTGTGTCTTTTCTGGAAAGTTGCAAATTTTGTAATTGGGTAGCTGTTTAGATGTTTTCCTCTTTTTAATTTGCCTTTTCATTGTTGAATGGAGAGTTTCTTCCTTTGTTTCTAAAGTGTATGTACTTATTTGGAAATTCAAAACTTCGCCCAAGTACTGCTTCATTCCCCAAATGACTGCAATATCCGGGGCAGAGAGCAGTTAGCAGGCTGGCATGCAGGAGCTTCTGGAAGATCTCTCACATGGCTTCAGGAGTCCAAGGGCTTGAACCATCATCTGCTGCTACCTTCCCATGCATGTTATCAGGGAACTGATTCACAAGTAGACTGGCAGGACACGAGTGATGTGTCTTTTTTTAAATGAAATATCCTAGCAATAGGAAGAGTGAAATTTAAACATGAATGTGTGATGAGCATGAAGCCTACGTAATGGCAACAAAGAATTATTTCTCAAAGAGATCATAAATAAAAATACCACAGAGTCTAAAAATATTTTTCGTTTTACATCATGAAGAGAATATCATACAATTTAATAGTTACTCATTTGAAAGTTATGCTCAAAACTTCCACAATCTTTCTATTGTATTTACTACTGAGAAAATGAGAAGTGACTATACACAATCCACATGTAATGTTCTAAGCAAGCCCTGCTTTACTCATCTCCTCAATTTTAAATGGAGGAACATAGTTTCTTTCTGTAAATCAAAGTGTTTGAAAATTGCATTGACCAATAAGGGATCCATATGATTTATACTGCAAAATCATATGATATTTGCTGGAAAATAATACTGGAATAGTAAGAGATCCATGTGATACATACTGCCAAATCATGACAATATATTATCAAACAAGAATATGAAAATTCATGGGACTCTTTAGCCACCTGATTCTATCGTGGCTAACACACAAAGTGCAACTTGGACAATAACTTTATGTCTTGTATCTTGGCTGGGTTTCAAAGCATATGAATAACAACGGAACATTACTTTTGGGGCCATGCTAAGTTACTAAGCAATCCTGCAAAGCAGTATTTATTCTGCCATCACAACAGAATTTTCCACAGAAAGATGCTAGAAATATTTCTTGTCCTTAAGGTAATGGCTTAGGGAACAGTTTCCAGTCAAATTAAGCATCTGTTCATGTTTAGTGTGCTATTAATTTTTCATGGGACAAATTGTGTCTTTCTTCTCTTATCTCTGTTTGTGTCTGCTATATAAAAGTCACTAGTGAATCTTTGTTTGTTTCATTTATATCTCCTGCTGAACTCAAACTTTTACTAGTTTTCACTGTTTCTTACGACTTGTGCAAATATCATTGGGTATTTGATGGCATATATTTCATGAGTCACAGCAAATTGTTGTTACAACAAGGTAGAACTAAGTGATACAGTTGAATATGACTTCAGATTTGTGCAGCCAGCCAAGTATGGATACAACACTTTCAATCTCTGCAATAATTGATCCTATAGCATAAATCCTAACCATGGATAGCAAAATTGCCACATTTAAAGTGATATTGCAACCCTTAAGGCAACTTTCGCCTGATACATTGGTCATAGACTTCAATTTCAAGCATGCTTTCCAACTAATGTTATCTCTTCTCCTATGATGAATACGCTAATATCTCTGAACTAGTACTCACACATAGTGAATGAAGTGATAGTCTACTCTGACTCTGCACCATGCAATGACTCCTACACATTTACTCAAATTACACTCCAGTTTTCTGCCTTCACACTTTGAAATCTCAATGTCAGACAATCCCTGTGTTACTGTAGGAAAACTGTTCTCAAGTATCTTAAGCACCCATCTCATCAGCCTATTGCACTTCTCTCAAAATGCCATTTTATATCTTGAATATAACAAATTCATTGCACAACTGAATCAGGAAACTCACACAAATTCTAAAGATTTTGAATCTATGAGTTGAAAATAATCAAATTCAATTGGAGAGATTGAGAAATGGGTTAGAAATACATTTATGGTTATATTCACATACCTTTGTATATACAAACTAATATCATGGAATAGAGAAACACTTGTAGAATATTAAACAGTAAGGATGAAGAATTCCTGAGAGTAAGGCATCTGTGTAGCAGAGACTATCACACAACACACTGGAATGAAGTCGGGTAAAATTTATTAACAGTTGAATAATGATATAAACTAACAACAAGTGAAACCAAACTATGCAAGGTGAATACCAAATATACCAAATGATATTTTCCATCTGTGGTTAATTATCCAGTCAAACAAATCAAAAGAATGACCACTTTCTTCCTGTGTCCAATTCATAAGCTCCCAGTGAATTTCCTCTCTAACCTGGCTGCTGCTGTAATTTGCCTATCCCTGGAGTTTGGTTTCCATGGTCATATTCAAAGAGCAATGGGGGATGCCAGAGCGGAGCATGGGGACAAGAGGAGGCTTGTATCCAGACACTGAAGACTCCAAGATCCTCACCAATGTCTATCAGTACAAGCACTAAGGACTACATTCCAGCTACTAAGGAGACAACGAGGAATTGAAGTGCCCTCGGAGGCCAAGAACTCTGTGGTCATCCATTCCTGCTTGAGTCTACCACATGGAATGGAACAAGTCCAAATCCTCCCTCACAGGATCCAAGAGCATCAGAACAACAGTCAGGAGTCCTGAGCAGTCTGCAGAAACAAAAGAACAATTGACTTCCTTTGGGACTAGGGTGGGGAGCTCTCTCTGGCCCTCGCTTGGTTCCGACTTTGATTCTACACACTCTCTGGCAATGACCATCAGGATCACTCCAGAATCCCCTCAAAACAAATAACCAACCAAACTAACTAAAATCTAGAATAAAGAGACAGAGACCAACAAGGAAAGCCTAGAAATAGACAGGAAGCAGTCAGTGTGGACTCACTTATATCTTACTAGGTGAGACACAAAGATCAGTTACTCCTCACTGGGGAATTAAAGATTACTCTGCACACTCTTGTATAAAACTGTTCTGCACCTAAATTGTTGATATATGTCTTGTTAGAGTTATAAGCGAATAGAGATTCCCCTACCCTCACCCAAAAAGCTAGGTTCATCAAAATTATGCTTCCATGCAATAAAAAGCTAAATACTACACTGAAAATAGACATGAGACAACTGAATATTAACCTATAGCAATTTTAAGGTGTATAGAATCTGGTTGTATATACTAAAATCGAAATGTCAGTGAAGATGTCACAGGATGTGGTTAAGAGCTTGCATTTTTTTTTTTCACATATTGATTACTCAATAATATGTCCACTAATTCCATAACATTATAAATTGTTGCTGATGATATGTTGGGGCTTTTGGTTGATCGGGATGATACTCTGCCAGCTTTGCCTTCACACCAGAGATGGTCTCCATAAGAAGCCATCGAACTTATCTGGACTGTGAGATACTGCACTCTATGCTTGGTATATGATTGCAATGAAAGAATCTCAACTGAACTTGAACTGTGGCAATGCAGGAGGTGGAGGAATCCACAATTGGAGGAGGGTTTTGGGAGGTGTGGGTCGAATCCCAGTGTATAAGAAACCATATCAATAATGCAATGTAATAATTTTAATGAATAAATAAATAAATAAATAAAAAAAATAAATAAACATGCATTCAATGGACATACCATGGTTGACTAGCAGCCATAGTAGGCATGATCCTAGCATTTCATGCACCGAGAACTCATAGGACACCAGTTCTAATACTGGCGATGCCAGTAACTGTACAGATCCTGGCTTGTGGCCTTGGAAAGCAGTGAAGGATGGCCTAAGCCACAGGACCCTGAACCTAGGACAGGAGACCCAGGAGATGCTCCCTGCTCCAGGCTCCTGGCTTTGGATCAGCTCATTGATGCTTGGAATGATGCTTGCAGATGATCTTCCTCTTTGACTCTCCTGCTCTATATAAATGATTTTCCAATGAAAATAAAAGAAATCTACTTAAAAAATAAATTCAATGAAATAACAAATCAAACATTTCCTAAACTACAAAAAGAATGGATATTATTATCCAAGAGGGGCACAGGACTCCCAACAGGTTTGACCAAAGTGATCTTGACCATAACGCAAGATAATCAAACTCTTGTCAATTGAATACAAGAAAGAAATCCTTCAATGTGCTCAAGAAAAAAAATCGATTGACATATAGATGTAGGACAATTAAATTCACAGCTGATATCTCACAGGAGACTACAGGTCAGAAGAGAATGGTGTGATACATTCCAAAATCTGAAAGCAAAATTTGTCACTTTAGAAAAATGTACCCAGCAAAGCTTTCCTTTTTCGTCTTCTTCTCTTGTATTACATATATTTTTTGCATTTTATATATTCATTATTTATGTATTATTAATACAATATTATATATTTTATGTTTATTTTAGATTATTTTAGATAATATATTATTTTATACATATTTATTATTGTTTAATATATATTATCTTTTATATTATATATATTATTTTTATGTATATTTACTTTTGTAGATTTTTTACATATGTGATTAGGAGGAATACGGACAAGGGCTACAGGAAGGTGGTTGAGATTACAATTTCCTCACTGTCTTTTTTATCCTCCTGAATCTGAAGGAAAGGAGGAGTCAAGGAGAGAAGTCACATCCAGCCTCCTTTATTGAAAAGGCAGATAGGGCCTGGTGCGATGGCTCAGAGATTAAGGTCCTCACCTTGAATGGCCAGGATCTCATATGGGCAACGGTTCTTCTCCTGGTGGACCCGCTTCCCATTCAGCTCCCTGTCTGTGGCCCGGGAAAGAAGTTGAGGAAGGTCCAAAGCTTTGGGAACCTGCAGCCGTGTGGGAAACCCGGAAGAAGAGCCTGGCTTTGAACCGGCATAGCATCGGCCGTTGTGCTTTCTTGGGGAGTGAATCATCAGGCAGAAGATCTTCCTCTCTGTCTCTCCTTTCTGTATATTCGCCTTTCCAATAAAAAACAATAAAAATAGATTTTATAAAATTAATAAAAAGAAAAGGCAGATAAACAGAGAGTAGGAGAGATAGACATTTTCTAATAACTCAGTCTTGGAGTGACCACAATGGCCAGAGCTGAGCCAATCTGAAACGAGGAGCCAGGAGCTTCTTCTAGGTCTCCCATGTGCACTCAGGTTCCCAAGGCTTTAAGCCATCCTCAATTGCTTCCCCAGGCCACAAACAAAAAGATAAATGGGAAGTGAAATGGGCTGCCATGATTAGAACCAGTACCCATATGATCTCCTGGCCTCTTCAAGGTGAGGACTTTAGTCTCTAGGCTTCTGTGCTGGTCCCAATTTGTATTATAAAAATGAAACTTCTTTGGCAATGAAAAAAAAAAAAATAGTTAAAAGTATATGCCTTGGGCCCTGAGCCATTTTGCAAGTGGTTACGGTCCTCGCCTTGCATGCCCGGGATCCCATATGGGTGCCAGTTCTATCCCGGCAACCCCGCTTCCCTTCCAGCTCCCTGCCTGTGGCCTGGGAAATCAGTCGAGGATAGGCCTAAGCTTTGGGACCCTGCACCCGCGTGAGAGACCGGACGAGGCTCCTGGCTTCGGATTGGCACTTGAGGAGTGGATAATCGGACGGAAGAACTTCCTCTCTGTCTCTCCTCTCTGAATATTCGCCTTTCCAATAATAAATAATAAAATTAAATCTTTTAAAAAAAAGAATATGCCTTTCCTGCACTTCATGAGTCACCATGCACGTGGAGTAGTGTGTGGGCCTTCCAAAACCAAAGTGCGTTTGGGAGCAATATATTTCTTCACTTTCAGAATATGCCCTTTGCATGAATCATCTGAGTGCTGGGCTGTTTAGTGAAGTTGCCAGGCCCACTGACTCCAAGACTGTGAAAATGGTGTGACTATTCATCTTAAGCCAAATAGAGGGAATTTACAACCGGCATTCCAATAGCAACATGCTATTGGCCCTCATGGTGATTCTCCCATTTCATGCCCTATACATAGAAGACCATCAGGATTTTTGGAAGCAGGAGCATGCACAGGTAAAGAAGCTTAATGGAAAAGGGAAGCCAAAGAAAGAAGGGAGAAGAGAAACAAAAAGAAATAATGTTGGCCTATACAGAGGGAAATTCATTTGCAGAGACTGAAAGGACCATGTATATTTCTTGTCCATGTTCGAGGATGTTTCTGGTTCTCACTGACATACCTTAGGTGAAAACAGTCATCTCCACGCTGAACCCAAATGCAGTTAAAATGTGACAGGTCACCTCAGTATTCTAATTCTGAAAAATCATTCTGGTACTGGGTTTGTAAGCTGACATTTCACATAATAGAATGAATTGCCTAGTGAAATGGCTCCATCAATGAATAAATGCTTGCATCATGACTTATTTAGCGTTGAGATGGAATGTTGGAGAGCAACAGGGGCTGTGAGGGGTAGCCTCATTACATTTTTTTTGGAGAGTTTCTTCCTCAGTCTTTTCTTGCTTCCCTACTAACTTAACACTAAGATTATTTGGCCATCAGCCTCTATTTCCCACAGCAAGATCCAAAACTACACTTTACCTACCACTTTGACAATATCTAGTAAGATGGTTCTGTATATTAAAGGAACTGCCTGAGAAGAGAGAAGTGAACACCATCCTATGAACAAAAGGACCTGGATCCATGATAATGTGGTAATTGCCAAGAGAAAAAGTCTCTATTACATAGAAGACTGAATTGTATGGATGATACTAATATCACATATAATTGTATTAAACACTACAAAGGGAAAAGTCAGACTTTGATGAATGGATGGCTAGATGGGTCCAGAGCCAAGGTCCAAAGCTCATCAGTTGAAATAAAAATTCCCTGACAAAATATTTAAACTGAAATTCAAAGGATCAATGAGAGCCAGATGCATAACCTTTGCTCTAATATTTAAGACACTGGTGGAGGGGTCAGCATTGTGGTCACTACCTGTAAGTTAACCTGTAATTTAAGCCATTACCTGTGATGCCCACATGCTGCATGAGTATGGGTTTGAGTCCTGGCTGCTCCACCTCTGATCCTTTTTAAATATGAATTAGAAGCAAAATATTAAACAAACAAAAACAAATGGGTGAGACACCATGCTCCATATCAGAGTTCCTGAGTCTGATTCTTGCTAAGGCTCCAAATTCCAGCTTCCTTCTAAAGCATACGTGGGAAGCAGAAGTTCAAGTGATGGCAACACAATCCATGTGCAAAAGCTGGATTGAGTTCCCAACCCCCAGTTTTCACCTGGTCCAGTGTGTATATTGAGGATATGTGGAGTGTGAAATTGGAGTTTTTCTCTCTCCAGGAAGTAAGAGAAGAAACAAGTGCTAAAGGTATTTGGAGCAAATAGATTTTCATTTGCAAACCTTAAAGTTAGAGAACACCAATCTCTACAAAGAACCAAGAACAGGCAACTTGCTTGGCTATAGGAAATAATCAAGCCATCAAGGGCTTTGGAACTTTCATGAACAAGCTTGGATTTAAACCACTTAGAGCTGAGTATATGATAGTTTTGTTGGATATGACAGTACAGTATATGAGTGCAGCTAGCTGCTGATTTGATTGTTTTGTAGCATTGAGTTTCCAGACAGGATGTGGGGACTTCTTCAAAGCATTTTTCCAAGAGTGGGTCTGAAACAACAGTGCCCAGTAAATTTTTAAAGTGTGTTTTCATTTTAAGAAACATAATAAAATGTACCATCTAAGAGAAAAATTAATACAATTCTTCCAAACCTCCCCTGCAATGATACTTAAAAAGTTACTCTCTTGATGGAGAAAAGGAATAGCACCCATAAAACATAAAGGTAAATGTGAAGAACAACTCAGTAAAATAACAAGGAAAAAATCAAACAATGAATATCACATTGCTAAAATGACAGGGCCAAATTACCACCTGTTTATATCAATCCTGAATGGAAATGGCTAAACCCACCAATCAAATGCCATAGATTAGCAGACAGGGCTAAAAAAAACAAAAAACAAAAGACAAAACGAAAAACCAAAAATCTTCTATTTCCTACAGGAGACATATCTCACTAACAAAGATCAGCAGAAACACTATCTCACAGATTCTGACGATTTTGTTTTTATGTTCGTTTCTTCAAAACTTTTTTCTCATAATCATTCTTTACTCCCTCATACATCATATTGTTTTCTGCAAGAAAGTTTCTGATTTCCTTTAATTCCTTAAGTGACACATTAGTCACTCAGTAGCATGTTATGTAACCTCATGGCATTGTTAATTTTTATTTTTCTTCCTGCTGTTGATTTTGTGGCTTTACATCTAAGAGGAAGTACAATAACGTTCTAATGGACACTGTCATATCTGCATGTGAGGATCACAAGCAGTCCACATCTCTGCTTGCAGATCAAAGGTGGAGTCCCAATGAAATTGTAAAATTTGTCATGCCATTAGCATGCTGAACTTTCTGCTATTGTCTATGTATGTCTGCAAGAGTGACCTTATAACTGTTTATGAAGAACTATACTATCATAAGAATGTACAAGAAATCAATTGAGGGGAAATGGATTTGGGGAATGGGAGGTTAAGTAGGAGGGGGAATTCCAGAGCTCATGGAACTATATCACAAGATAGTTACAACATTTTAAAAAAGACATGTTAAAAATTAGAACAATTCCCTACACAAAACCAAGTGGTAACTCTAGAATACTACAGAAAATAGGCAAAAGTTATGCTATGATAAGAGACTCAGTTCAGCAAGAGGATAGAATAGCCATGTATGTATATATTCACCCAAAGCAAGAACAGTCAGATAAATACAGCAAATCGTATCAGACACAAAGGGAGGCAGTGTTTCTAATATAAAAATAACAGGTGACTTCAGTACATCATAGAATGAATCATCCAGATTCAATGCCAATAAATATAAATTAAAGTCAAATCATGCTATACAGCAGATGTACCTCATAGACATTTTGCCTAACATTTTACCTAATATCTACAAACTACACACTTGACTCATCAGCAAAAGAAACCTTTTTTAGGATTAGAACACATTTCATGGCCCAAATCAAGTCTCAACAAAATTGAAACTTTCTCACCCTAACCATTGAAAATCTACCATTTAATATTGTCAAATTCTTCTCTGGCGAGACAAAGAAGTACTGCTACCCAAGACCTTGTACTACCTGAGGTATTCTCCACTTAGACCCAGACCTGGCACCTGCTCATCTATAGTTCTGAGCAGCCACTCCTGGGAGCCACAGGTGTCCCTGAACTGGGTGTAGCATCTGTGTAGATGGATTGCTAATTGTAGTGTGTCTATGCATGATGGCACAGGCCCTGAAACTTTGGACCTTATCTCTCTGATTCTCCCCAGCCCCCATCATACTCAATATGAGTTCTCTCAGACACCCCCACAAATAATACTATAACCCTTTCTGTCTCAGGAGCATTGGTTTCTCCCCCAAAGACCCAGATGAAAGAGGATAGTTGGCATATAGGAGAGACACACATATCGATATGTGTTACTCATAAACATAAGCACATACACACATCTGTCCTTACAATTCCCTGACATGCACACAAGTGCAAATTAACATGACACCCACATAGTCGTAAAAACACTTACATGTAATTGCATCTTCCATCTGTTGGGCTTCAACACTGTGGCTAAAGAGCCTGGAAACAGCAGGCAGAAGAACCAGAAGATGCCATTTCCTGGGGGAGGATCAGAGCCAAAGTCAAAAAGAGGCAATCATTTCTCCCTGGATATAAGATCTCACTCCTAAACACCCCAATGCATATTCAAAAACAGATTTCTCTCGCAAGTTCCTTGAACAGATACACCGCTGTTACACCCAAAGGAAATACAGGTTTACAGCTCCAGGAAGTCTTATGGAAACCTGACCTAAAATGTCTGTCCAAAACAGTAAAAGCAGATGTGGCATGTAACTTGATCCTCAGATGTGTATGCAGACAACATTTATTAGCGTGAACAGAACAGGTTGGTGAAAATGTGTCTACAGGTTGCAAGTCAACATCCCCCAAATATCTAGCAACACTCCTCTGTTTCTCTAACCATTTCTCATCATGAAAATGGAAAAAGGGTTAAGCATTTCTTCAGCCTGTACACTGTTGGAGAAACTCCTGACTCATATATCTCAAGTTCTTTCTAAGCTAAATGCTGCTGGCTTGTGTTGGCTGTTAGATGAATTTATTACTCTTTTATTTTTCTCCACAAACATGGTGTTTCTTCCCACATATGTTTTCTACTAACCTGATGAGTGTAGTCTTACCCACACTCCCTACAATCACATGCCTTCTATGATACTGATCATATGTATCAGGAGTCATCTGGTGTGTGTTGAAATGTGACTTCCTTGTGAAAATCCTACCACACTCCATTCAAATTGAGAGCTTGTCCCTTGTGAGTCATTCAGCGCCTGGTGAAGTGTGATTTTTATGTGAAGCCTTGCTCCCTTTATTTGCACACATTGGGTTTCTTCCCAGATTGCAAACTGGTGACTGATAATAATCTGAGGCATATTACTGATGCCTTGCAAACAATTGCCATACTTAGCTCCTACTCTGTTTGGGAATGCTACCCTCATGGAAGATTTGGATGTTTCCTCTGCATTCACTGCCTAGGCTGTTATGGGATCATCCTCTTTCTCACTCTCACTCAAGGCCCCCAGTGACTTTTGGATAGAGACTGGCAGAAAAAAGCACCACTTATTTCTCCCTCTGCTTTTTAGTTTTCAAAATGGGTTTGGAATTTTTATGGACCTCTTGTCCTTAACTGTGTCATGGCATCTATGTGGATCAGATGGTGTTCATCCCCTTGAGAATGGTTCACTGGTTGCAGGAATTGTCTTGCAGATGCTTCTGAGAAGTCCCAAGAGCAGTAACTAAGGATGACATGTCAAATGAGGGACTTGTGACTAGAGAAGGCAAGAGAACATAGTTGACCAGGATGGATCTCTGATTTTGTGTTTTCTAAAATAAAATAGTTTGGGGTTAGGACAGATACAAACAAGCAGCCCAGCTACCTGCTTTCACTTGGATTAAGCCTGTTCTATTATTTGTTCCTCATGTACTAGGAACAGCTGGCATCCACCAAGTGTTCCTGTGTGGTAAGTCATATCATCCTCTTTTTGTTTTCTTTTTACCTATTACAGCTTTAGGAATCCAAAATGTTTGTATCAGTAGATCTTTTCACTTACAAACATTCATCCAATGCATCCAAAGTACCATTCTCCCGTTTCACTCTTAGACGTCCTTCATAGCTTCAACTTCAGGGACCTCTACCACATCCCTTGCAGATGTTCTTGTCATTCATGTTTCCCTGTACTTTGCTCTTCCACCCCCCTCACTTGGATTCCTATCACTTTTTCTGATGAGTTACTTGAGTCTATCTCCTTGAGTTAGAAAAAACTCTAATCACTCAGGGTGGAATTTCATTCTTGACATTCTTTATGGACAGGAAGAGTGCTATGAAGGAATAAGCCACATCACCAGGAAATCCAAAAATTTGGAAGACACAATTTGTTTATGATGGGGACCTATGAGTAGATCTGTTTTTATCAACCCAAAGTAAGTGCAAATTGATGTTTTGTCTTACTGTTCTGGCTAGGCAGGGGACAGTAATGCTCTTTCCTGAGTCTAAGACAATCAATAACCTTTGCCTCATGCCTACACCAGGAATTGTTTTCTCCTCCATGCCACACATAACATAAGACTATCTCAGTTGTCATACTTCTCTGTATTGACCGTCTGCCTATTTTCCATGCACTGGAAATTCCCGCATGAAAGATACATCCCTCTCTTGACTGTCTAGCTCTCTCACCTCAATTTCAGCAACCCACTGCCCTCTGCTAGGTTTACACATAAAACTCTGTCAATCTCAATGTGATGACACAAATCTCCACAAGAGTCTTTTCATCAGAAGAATCTAGACAGGAGAAAAAAAGCATGGCGGTGAGGTACATTAAGCCTCAGACTGCAGTGCTGTCAGCCTGTATATATGGATGCTGGACTACTGGCTATGCTGCTGCTGAGCAACTTCCCTGATAGTACATCTGGGAAAACAGCAGAATATGGGCTTGTTTGTGGATGTCACTATGTGAGAAACCTGGAAGAAATTTTTTGGACCTGACCTAAGTGTTGTCCACCCTGTTTTCAAACATGCAAACCAGACCTAATTTGAAACACTTGGCTGTGCTCATACTCATACTTCACTCAATTGTATTATTCAGCATATCTCCTTTTCCATGGACAGAGTTAAGCACAGAATTCACATGACAACATCCCATTGAAACAATGAGTAAATAAAAATATACAACATTTTTTTTGGAAGCATGAAGAGAATTTAAAATGCACTGTTGATGATCCAGAAGAAACTTTCACATTAGAAGAGCAGCAAAGTACCCAAGAACTTGTTTTCTGTCTTGGATGCTTCAAAAAGGTATTTTGAAACTATAGCCAATGTGCGCACGTGTTGAGCTAGCCCTCAGCCTGCCTGGGCTCTGGTGCCTGTTGCTGCAGGGTAATACACCAATGGGTGAGGTTTCTGGCAGGCATGGTGCTCACCTCCCACTAACATAGGGATTGGGGATGGGCACAGCTTGGGCCTGGGGGTTTAAACTTCCTGCAGCCTCCTGGCTGCTTGTGGGTCCCAGGCCACAGTGTCTCAAATCCCAGATCACAATCTACAGCAATTGCATGCACATAGTGAGCTGTCAGTGGGCCACTGTGCCATTTGGAGTCAGATTCTGTCTGCTGGCTCTCCAACAAGGGCCCTGGGATTTTGATTCATTGAATTGCTGCTTGAGTGGCTCCAGGTTGATCCCACTGTGCTTCTGAGATGTGAATCAATCCTAAAGATTCCCAATGACAGTAATTCTTCCTTTGCAGAACCAGTAATTACAGAAGAACTTGTAATTGCAGAATAATGCTGACCACTGGCACCAGTCCATGCAAAAGCTAAGGCTAGGGCCTTTTCCAGAGGGATCATATCCTATTACCTGACATGATGATGGATCAGGAAATGGGTCACATTAGGCAGGGACATGGCATTAAGTAGCACTCGAGAACCATATCTTGAGGTGGATTCTGTAGAGGAGGAGTGGACAAAACCTCGTGGAAATTCAAGACCCATGGGAAGCTCAAGATTTGGGGTGGTTATGGACTAAGCTAGGTGTGACCAAAGAGCCTGCCACCAAGCACAGGTCAGGAAATGCACAACAGTCTAGACAGGTTGGGGCAGCAGCATCCTGAATATGCATCCTGAATAGGGTGCGGCGTGAGCAGGGTCGCAACTCATACAGGGCCAATGGAAGGCCAGATTGCGCCACGACCAGGTCTAAAACACAATGGCATGTATGAGAACTGGGCCTGGGACCACTCCCAGGAACTTAGGAAACTCCCCCAGTAAGTCATAACCCCTCTGGTGAGCATGTGGTCAAGACTTGGGAGTCAGAAAACTGGATAAAGTAGCTGCATCAGCTAGCTAATGTGTCAATAGGAAATGGAATGGGGGTGTACTAGGCAAGACTGAGCAAACCTTAGCCCACAATTGAAACTACTAACCAGGATGGAACACAGGTCACGCCAAGCTAGGCTCTTGCACCTATTGGTCTGCGTGGGCTAGGGACTCTAAGCCATAATGTTTAAGGCAGAAATCAGGACATGTGAGTGCCTGAGCCAAACTGAGTCTGAGCAACCACTGGAATGCATGTGATTTTTGGCTGTGAACAGGCTCATGTAGGAAGTAAGGGGACACCCTCAATGGGTTGAGGCTCCCACCAAGTGGTGTGTGGGCTGCAATGGGAGCTGCATTTTCATCAGGATACAATTGTAGTCTACCAGGCACAAGTGTGGACTAGGACTTAATGCACCAAGCCTGGCCAGACTCCAACACTGTCTGGTGTCCTGGAGGGCCAGGGTAGATGTAGGACAGACTAGGCTAGGGCTCAACCCCTACTGGCCCATGTGTGAGCCATCTGTGAGCATGGACAACCAACAGCTGGGCTGAAACATCCAACAGCAAGAACCAGTTTGGGTTGAACGCCAGTCAGAAAAGCCACTGTTTCTGCTAGGACAGGAGATGAACTGCATAGGGCTCACTCATGGATCCACTAGTAAGCGTGGAACCTGGCATTGGGAGAGGTTCTGATGGAGGAGCCTGGGCAACTCCTCGGGCAGGACACAGACCCGGCAGGTAAGCACAAGAAACATAATAGGAAACAGCCCAGAACAGGCCATGGAAAGTTACCCACTGGCATATATTTGGTATGTTTTGGGGGCATACTAGACTGAATCACTTCATGTCATCCACTGGTAAATCAGAGCACCAGAGTGGGGTGTGGATCAAGCCAGGCTTGATCGTGACAAAAAACAGTGCACAATACAAAATGTCGAGGGGATTTTGCATATAATGGATGTGACCGCAGTGATCACCAACACACGTGAATACCAGGAAGGGAGGGGAAAGAGCTGGCAGGGGCAATATTGGGAGGCTACCCTGCTGGAAAGCTACTCCACTGGAGAGCGTGAGGTGGGATGGGACAGACCAGGGCTACAACACCTATGCACACCATGTGGACCAGGTATTGCAAACACCTATTGATTGGGGCAATGTATTGTGCTGGGCCCAGCACTTGCCAGTACATACAAGAATTTGGACTGGGAATACCTCAAAGTTTTCTTGGGGATCTCCCCAGTAAAAATGCCAGACTCAGAACCCTAATCAAGACAAGACAGAAGACAGAACAAGTGTATCAACAACCGCAGGTATATGTTGGCAGGTGAAATACTAGGCAAACGAAGACACTATGATGGACTAAGTCATTCAGTGGATTCTTCAGTGATCTAATTGTGTTTGGAGTGGCAAAAATGGCAGTGATTTATAAGTGATCAAGGATCAAAACCACTTGAGCAAGAATCTTAGTACACGCCCCACATACGGGACCTGTAGTGGGTGATAATTGGTTGGGGATTCTTCCTCAATATTACACTTTATAATGAATAAATGAAGGAAACAATGTGGAAATAATAATCTTAAGCATGCTCCTATAGCTGTCGACCCTTTTGCCCTAATAAACGCTGGACATATTTTTCAAAAATATAACACAAAGTAAATAAATAAATAAAAAGGTGTGATCTGGGATATTTTTGTGCACAAAGTATTTTAAAAAATAACGTAACTAAATAAAAATGTGGATCAATTGCTCCCAGGAGTCAAAGCCATTAAAAAAAAGGGGGGGGGGTCAGTATAAAGTCACACTGCTTCAAGTCACTATGACACTAGTCGACCATATAATCACTAGATTGAAATCTGGCTGCTCCATGTTCAATCTCCTGCTCTTTTAATGTACCCAAGGAATGAGTACGAAACATTTAAAGTGCTGAAATACATGGGAGACTCAGATGCATTCTGGGCGCCTGGCTTCAGCCAGAGTTAGTCTTGGGAGATGCAGCCTTAAACAATAGTGTAAATATAATATAATATAATATAATATAATATAATATAATATAATATAATATAATATAATATAATATAATATAATATAATATAATATAATATAATATAATATAATATAATATAATATAATATAATATAATATAATATAATATAATATAATATAATATAATGTAATATAATATAATGTAATATAATATAATGTAATATAACACCATAAAATATCATTTAATATCGTATTTACACTAATTCAAAATATATATATGAACTCAGGTATTCAAAGAGGAGGAGAAAGATAGAGGAAATCTGTCTTTTGATTCACTCCCAAGTGGCCTCAATAGCCAGAGACGTGGCAATCCAAAGTCTAGAACCAGGAACATCTTCCTGATCACCATTTTGGCTGTAGCATCTCAAGGCTGGAGGCTGTCCTCAACTGCTTCCCCAGAGAAGAAATTTTGAGGTATTCCCAGTCCTGATTCCTGCTGTTTTAGTAGCATAGGGCCCGGCACAGTCCACTGCCCCGGTCAGCTGGTGGCTGCAGTTGCTGGGCCGGTTCTGTCTCCACCCGTGTCCTCTTGCAGTCCCGCCTGGTTCCACTCTGGACGCATTTGTCCCTCGCACGTACTAGTAGGAGTTGCAGCCCAGTCAGGGCGGCCCACAGTAGCCTCCACCAGGCCCACCTCCTACCCTGGCTTGCCAGTATATATGGCATACTAGCTCAGTCTGTCCCCAGTACCCTTCTGTTCATATTCTTGCCAACAGGTGTTGCCACCTACTTCCATCCAACTATCTCCTCCGACCGTCCCTAACGGATATTGTTGGGTGTCTGTCTAGCTACCCTAGCCCCTGTCCTAGTTCCCATGCCCTCCCGTGGAAGGTGATGACCCACGAGGGAGGAACCCACTATTTCCCTCCCAGGTCACTCCCATTCCCGTTGTGCCCTCTCCATTTGGCCCTGTGGTTCAACTCAACGTGTCTAACCCTTTGTACCAGCATCCGCCAATTGGTGCTACAACTAAGCCCCAACAACCCTCACCAACTCTGATTGTAGCTTGCTCCAGTGGGAATAGTCATCCCAGCCTGGTTTTCACCCAATCTGGTCCCCGTGAGGTGCACAGGCACTGTGTCCCTGCCTGGCACTGTGTCCCTGCCTGGTCTAGTCTACCCCCCACCCAGCTCCCGCTCCTCAGTGTAATTTGCTGTTCAGTTAGGGAACCTCCCCTTTTCTCCTGTCAGCTTTGCCACCTCCATTCCTGGTTCTCATGTGTGTTGGTTGGGTGCTGCGGCTGCATCCGGCTCAGGCTACCTCACCTTGGCATTCCAGCTTGTGTTGCTTTTGTTGCGACCGGACCTGGTTCGACCCACACTCTGTTCTGGAGGTCAGATTTACCAGTGGATGACATGAACAGATTCAGCCTGTTCTGCCCCCGACCCATGCCAAATGCATGCCAGTGGGACACTTTCTATGACCTCTTGGCTGTTGCCTTGCATGTCCCTTGCGCTGACCTGCAGGGTCTGTGTCCTGCCAGAGGAGTTTCCTGAGCTCCTCCATCAGAACCCCTCCATGTGCCAAGTTTCGCGCATATCAGTGGGTCCATGTGCCAGTTCGCCTCTTATCCTAGCAGGAACAGTGGTCTTTCCTAACTGGCCATCATACCGTTCTGGTTCTTGCTGTAGAGTGTTTCAGCTCAGCCATGGTCATCCATGCCCCCATATAGCTCGTATATGGCTAGGTTGAGGTTGGGACCTAGCCTAGTCCGTCCCACATCCACCCTGGTACTCCAGAGCACCAGAAGGTGTTAGTGTCTGGCCCGGCCCGGTACCCAAGGCCTGGGTCTCTGCCCCCGTCTTGCGACGGACAGGGACTGTGGCTGGGACCCCCGGCAGGGTTCAGACCGGAAGAGGCACTCCCACCGAGCGCCGCCTCGAATGAGAGTTTGACCCCGCCCCTTGTCCGGAGATTCGAACCACCCAGCCTGTCCAGCCGCCAGCTTATGGCCGGCGGGGACAGGGGAGAGCCAGGATTTCACCCCCAGCCCTCCGCCAGCCCTCGCGAGTACTCACCCGCGAGGGGGCTTAGTTACCCCCGGGCCAGGAGAAGGCCGGGGTCCCTGCCCCCTCCGCAAGCGGCGGGGGCTGTGGCTGGGACCCCCGGCAGGGTTCAGACTGGAAGAGGCACTCCCACAGAGGGCCGCCTCGAATGAGAGTTTGACCCTGCCCCTTGTATAGGACCAATTCTTGCAGAGATTGAAAGTATTGCATCCATACTTGCCTGGCTACAGAAATCTGAAGTCATATTGAAATGTATTGACTCAGTTCTACCTTCTTCTAACAATAATTTGAGTAAACCATGAAATATATGCCAATCAAATACCCAATGTTATTTGCACAAGTCGTAAGAAACCAGTAAAAGTTTGAGTTCCACAAAAGATACAAATGAAACAAAGAAAGATTCGCCAGTGACTTTTATATGGCAGACACAAACAGAGATAAGAGAAGAAAGACACAATTTTTCCCATGAAAAATTAATAGCACACTAAACATGAACGGATGCTTAATTTGAATGGTAATTGTTCTCTACACCAGTATCTTCTGGACAGGAAACATTTCAAGTACCTTCTTGTGGAACAATTCTTTTGTGATGGCAGAATGAATACTCCTTTGCTGATTGCTTAGTAACTTAGCATGGCCCCAAAAGTAATGTTCGGTTGTTATTCATATGCTTTAAGATCATGCCAAGATACAAAACATAAAGTTATTGTCCAGGGTGCACTTTGTGTGTTAGCTACGATAGAGTCAGGTGGCTAAAGAGTCCCATGAATTTTCATATTCTTGTTTGATAATATATTTTCATGATTTGGCAGTATGTATCACATGAATCTCTGAATATTCCAGTATTATTTTCCAGCAAATATCATATGATTTTGCAGTATAAATCATATGGATCCCTTAGTAGTCAATGGAATTTTAAAACACTTTGATTTGCAGAAAGAAACTATGTTCCTCCATTTAAAATTGAGGAGATGAGTAAAGCAGGGCTTGCTTAGAACATTACATGTGGAATGTGTAGTCACTACTCATTTTCTCAGTAGTGAATCAGGGTCCTGCTAACATGCATGGGAAGGCAGCAGTAGATGATAGTTGAAGCCCTTGGGCTCCTGAAGCCATGTGAGAGAACTTCCAGAAGCTCATGGGTCCCAGCCTCCTAACTGCTCTCTGCTCCGGATATTGCAGTCATTTGGGGAATGAAGCAGTACTTGGGCAATGTTTCGAATTTCCAAATAAGTACGTACAGTTTAGAAACAAAGGAAGAAACTCTCCATTCAACAATGAAAAGGCAAATTAAAAAGAGGAAAACATATAAACAGCTACCCAATTACAAAATTTGCAACTTTCCAGAAAAGACACAAAACAACACTCAACAGCATTTCATAAGGAGAAGATACAGAGAAAATGCAGCAGTACTGCACACCAATCAAAATAGCAAAGAGCATCCATAACATGGGCAATAGCAGAGAGCCCAGGATTCTATTTTAACAGTGTTGGGAACAGTCTCACCAAGAGTATGCCTTTGTTTTGGAAGTAGACATGTACATGGCTTAGTATCTTCACATCTCAATACATTAGTCTCTATCACAGTTATTGTATATCCCCATAATAGAAAAGCCACAAAATAACAAAAGCAGGAAGTAAAACAGAAAATTAAATGTAACATGAAGGTAAATATCATAGTCCTGAATGATAAAAGTGCCACTGAAGCAATGACAAATAAATTCAAAAATCTTCTTGAAGACAATGATGCTACTGTTTAATTGAGTCAGTGAAGAAATCAGTAAGGGAATATAAATACTTTGTTTGAATGAATGAAAATTAAAACAAACATACCTGAAACATAACACAGACAGCATATTGAACAGATATTGATCTTATAATTCTATGTGTTTTGCCTTATACTAGAGACAACATATTGTATTTGTTCTTTTGAAGTTGACTTATTTCATTGAGTATAATGGTCTCTAGTTTGGTCCATATTGTCACTAAGGGGAGAATTTCATTCTTTCTGGTGGTCGAGTGATGTTCCATGGAGTAGATGTAGCACAGTTTCTGTTAGTTCTACTGACAAAAAGAAAATACCAACCAAGTACAAACAGACCTTTTTTATGTGAATAGAAGTCAGTTTCTGGGCCTATCCTGTGCAGTGGAGGAATAGACAGGAGAAGAGAGGACTGCAAGGGTAAAAGACCAGCAGGGTAGTGGAGACAAAGGTCTTCTACTTCCTCTGCCAAGGGTGCTGGCATCAGCTCTGCTTGGACTCTGATAGGAGAGGGAATGTTGGCTTTTTTTCATAATCAGCCTGTACATGGAATTGGCAGCATTTGGGGAGTGCCAGATCTCTGATTGAGTTGACGGTGGTGTCCACCCATTTTCTGTAACCACAGTAACCATCGGTTTCTTATCCAATCCTCTATGGATGGGCATCTGTGCTCTTTCCATGTCATTGCTATTGTAGATTGTGCTGCTGTAGATAAAGGATTACCGATTCCCTTCTCACATGCAGATTTCATTTTCTTTGGATATATTCCCATCAGTGGGCTAGCTGGGTCATATGGCAGGTCCATTTTTGTTTTCTTAGCAATCTCCATCCTGACTTCCATAGTGGTCATACTATCCCTCTCTGCCACCAGCAGTGAAAGATGATGACTTTCTCCCAATGTCCACGCCAGCAGGTGTTGTTGGTAGAGTTCTGAATGTAGACTGGTCTCAGTGATGTTAGTTGGAACCTCAGTGTGCTTTTCATTTGTATGTCCCTGACGGCAAGGGACGGTGACTTTTCTAAGAGGTCTTTGTCTTTGTCAAAGCTTGACTCTTGTAGAGGGCTTCCAACGTTTTCCTCTATTGGTTTGATGATTTCTGGGTATAAGTTTATTTTCTTGATCCCTTTAGTTCTGAGAATTGTACAGTGACAGGTAGAGGTCTTGCCTCTTACCTAGGTAGACTGCTATCCAATCACTCCAACACCATTTGCTGAAGAGACCCGACTTTTCCCCTGAATTATTTTCAGTTGTCTTGTTCAAGATTAGGACTATCCATGTGTGGGCTCTCTTGTGTGGTTTCTAATGGATCTTCCTTCCTTTACAAGTATCAGATTATTTTGATTACCACTTCCCTCTAATATGCTGTCTGGAATTGTGATTCCTCCAGTTTGACTTTTATTAGTCAGGATTGCTTTGGCTGTTTGTGGTCTCTTGTGTTTCCAGAGGAACTCTGTAAGTTTTTTTTTTTTTTTTCTACTTCTGAGAAGAAGGCTATTGGGATTGTGTTTCTGATCGTGTTGTGCCTAAATATTACTTTTGGTAATAGGTACATTTTGATAATGTTGATCCTGCTGATGCAAGAACATGGTAGATTTCTCTTTCAGATGTATCTCCTATTTCCTTTTAAGACAATGTTTTACTTTTCATATTTGTAGATATATATATATATATCTTACTTACTTCTTTCTTAGAAGACATTTTATCTCATTATCTGAGAAGAAATTTAGCTACTTCTATTTCATAAAGAAATGGAGGATTCTGAATTCAGCTAATTCATTAGGTAATATTGATACTATTAGGATAAATTGAATGCTACTGCCAACAGTCCTGGACAACATCATATTACAGCAATGCAATAAATTTGAATATTTGTATATGAATACTTCAGTTGTTCACAAGAAAGAATTCTGCTCAAGTAACTGAGACTAGAAGGAAGCGAAATCAAGTGACAGGAAAAGGAATTTGTGATTAACTATGATTTTTGCCTATGCAATACTAAAGTTTTTGGATTTCTTACTGTGCATCCCTCCAGTTTATGTAACTGCCTCCTAAAAAAGCATTTGTGTTTATTTAATTTGAAAGATAATATATATATACTATACAAATATAGTATTTATATAAATATATTATATATTATATGTCATATGTTATATATTATATATTAGTAGGTATAATATATTAGTAGATATATGTTATTATTCTATTATATATTCATATTTATATTTTTATTAGCTTATATATGTATAATGTAGATGCTGCTGATGCAAGAATATGTTAGATTTCTCTTTATATGTATCTCGTATTTCCTTTTAAAATGACGTTTTAATTTTCATCATCAATTTATTACACTATCAAAAGTCCAAATTAAGTTGAATAGTAAAGACTCTGTGGTGTATCCAATCCATGGGGCACTTTACTACCACAAACTGAAGTCTTACCATTGTAACAAAATAATTCCAGATGAACACAATCATACTCAGTGTCCCACTAACGCATATATCATATGTTGTCTCTGCTATAAAGTAACATTCATGTAAAATACCCCCCAAAATTATATATAGATTCATAACTGCATGCATATGTATCTGTATATATCTACATATACACATAATTAGATATATCCAGTATGTATATAGCTGATATTGTATATAATACATATACTAGTAGATATAATATATTATTAGATATATATTCTTCTACTAATATATATATATTCATATTTATATATTTATTTGATTATATATGTATAAATAAATATATATCTATGTACACTCAGAGGAACTCAGTGAAATAGAGCTATGTACTGAAACGTAAAGATGTGTGCCACACAAAGTCAGAGGAAATAAAATTAATGAATCTAAAAAATGCTCCAGAGGGCAAACACAGTTGTTTCAACAAATAATCTTGGTAAAATGGATATATACATACAGAACTAAGAAACAACACCCTGTTTCTCATCTTGCTAAAATTCAACCCTTAAATCAAACAAAGAAACTAAACAAATAATATGACAGCATCAAAGTACTGGAAGAACACTTGGCAAAGACAACGGTGCAGTTAAAGACATATTAGAAAGGACTGTACTCTAAAGGCATAGAAAATTGAAGCAACAAAACAAATAAATGGATTACATCAGGTTAAGCAGTTATTGTATTGCGAGTAAATGTTCAAGAACGTAAATGCGCAACAGCAGCATGGGAGAAAACATTCTTTTTGGCAAAACAAAGAGTGGACTAACATCCAGCATGCACAAAAGAATGAAGAAACTCCAAAGCAGCATGAACAAAACAAAGTTACCAAGAAAAGGATTGGGTTTATCATGGTTGCCTTGTGGCTAAAATCCTTAGCTCGAACACATCAGGGTTCCATATGAACTCCGACTGCTCCACTTCTCTTACAGTTCCCTAATTTTGGTGTGGAATGGCCTGGAATGGCAACAGACGATAGCCCAGGCCCATAAAAGCATGCATTCATGCAGGAGACCTGGAAGAAGATCCTTCCACTTGGCTCTTGCTGGCCATTGCAGCCACTTGAGGATTGAATCAGTAGGTGGAAAATCTCCCTCTCTGTCTCGGCCTCTCTAGGTAAATCTGACTTTCCCATTAAAATGGAACTTTGGAAAAAGAAAATGGCTAACAGCATTAACAGATTTTTTTTTCAAATAATGAAATTAAAAGTGACAGTATGTATATGAAGCAACAATCATGTACTCCAGCACAAGGACATGAAATAAAAACCTGGCAAGAGTGGCTTAAGCACAGAGGTTTCCTAACAACCTGACTGACAGGGGATAGGCCCCATGATGCATGGCCGTGGGAATAGAAAGTAGTATATTTCAAGCATATTGAAAGTGTGGTGGAAATCAGTGTGAGAGGTGCAATGAAATAACCCAGCCAATTGCTACAGTATATATATCTACATGAAATCAATTCTGCCCATGAGAGGGTGACCAACAACCCCACACTTTTAGCAGCATCATTCATAACAGCCACCACTTTTACACGGCCCATAGGTTAATCAGCTTATAACTGGAAAAACTGCTATATTTATTACATGGGATATTCAGGAATAAAAATATTAAAATCTTAGGGTTTGCAACAAAATGACACAGCAGGAAACCTTAAGCTTAGAGGAACACGTCAATCCCCAAGGCCAAATAGTCTATGTTCTCTCTGCTCTGTAAAAACTGATACACAGAGCACAAAATGTAAAATTTATCACACTGGGAATTAACGGCTACATGCAGCATGACTCTATGATGCTGAGTAATGGTATGATTAAATATTTGTTGTAGTTTGAGCCAAGCACAATAGCACAGTAGTTAAATCCCTCAACTTTCATGCACCCAGATCCTGTATGATTGCTGTTTCTGTCCTGGAAGCCCTGCATTCCAAACAGATAGCATCCTTCTTGTGATGTGGAAAACAGCAGAGGAATGCCCAAAGCCTTGGAACGCTGCACCCACATGGGAGTAAATGAGATTGGCTTCATCCAATGAGCATCAGTTACTAACCAGAGAACATGTATTCCAGTTGCTAGTGTATTTGTCCAGCAACGAGATGCCTATATGCACTTGAAGCCTCATTAATCCATTTGAAGATAGACTTTTTCTGGGTAGGTTTATTGGAAAAGTTATGCTAATTTATTTTAAAAGACCATTTTGAATTATTTGAAAGGTAATATTGCATATAGTCTAATAGAAATTCTTGTTCCTCCTGGCTCCTTTTCTCAGTGCCTGCAATGGTCAGTGATATAGCCATTCATTTCAGGTTTCTTAGTGCCACTGTCATCAGCCTGGTGGATAAAGCATGGGACCTATCTGTATTCCACTGCTTTAGTATTATAGCCTCGAGAGAAAATGCACAGTGTGTCTTGTGTTCATCCTAGATGAGGAAACTTGGCAGATTTCTCTCTGACCAACTTGACGCTGTTTCACCCCCTGTTTGCATGGACACTAAAGCACCCCACTAAGATTTCTATAATCTATTGAGGCATTGTTGTTTGCCCCTGTGAAATGGCTTTTTCAACAATGTGAGCTTGAAAGTTAATATCACTGATAATGTCTTAGTGAGTGAGCCTTTGACAATTGACACACAGGAGTACAATCAAACCCACTCCAATTCTGGACACCCTATTGTGTACCTACCCACTGCCCCGAAATTGGGCCAGACATATAGCATCCCATCTGGGAAATGGCTTAATAAGTATTTAAGAAAGTAATGCAAGTGATGGGAGTGTGAATTGAAACTGCTATGGCAGTAAATATGGTTATTTTTATCTCAAAGGCAAGCCTGTCTTTGCAAGTTTTTCGAGCATAGAAAATGTAACTGTTTTAGCAGCTTTTATAATTTTAGCTAGAGGAATTGAGCATGCTTTTATTAAAGAAAAATGCTTTTGATTATTGTCTCATTGTTTATGGGGTAATAGTGTCTGTATTTGTAGAGGGATTTTATATTTGAAAAAGGACAGCTTTTTCTGGAGCTGTGGTGAGAATGCACCAAGTGTCTGTGCCTGTGCCTTTCTTATCGCCAACTCCACGCACTCTTTGTGAGCTCAGAACTTGGCAGGAGCTGGACTCCAGCATTATATAACATTTAAGAAATAAATAGAAGATCTTGAAAGCTGGAAAAATTATATCATGTTCCTGGATTGGCAGGATCAAAATGAGCACTTTACCAATAATGATATTCAGATTCAATGCAATCCCAATCAAAAAACCAATAACATTTTTCTCATAATTAGAAACAATTTGTAAGAAAGCTCTTTTTGGATTCACAAAAGCCCAGAAATAACCTAAGCTATGTTGAATAATAAAAAGCCAAGTGAAAGGAGTTATGATTCTAGACTTCAAGACAGATCAGTGGTCAACAAAATACTCTTGTATTGGACAGAAATAGAGAAGGTGATCAGTGGAAAAGAATACAAACACCAGAAGGGAGTCCACAAACAAACAACCTGTGAAGAAAAGGACAAAGGATTTAGCAGAAAAAAAATTTTTTTTTGAAAACAGTTTAAATTGAAAAGATGCTCAGGCTCCCAAGACATCAGAGAGATATAATTGAAAACAATATACATATGTTCTCTCTAATATAAGTAAACCATTGTGTAAACTGTAACTTAAATAACCTGATCTGAGTTGCAATAGTCACCAACTCATACAAAGCCAAATGGAAGGCCAGATTGTGCCACGTCCTGGAATAGAACACAATGGCATATACGAACTGGATCTGAGAGTGGATCAAGTGGAGGAAGTTGGGAAACTCCCCTCGCAAGTAACAGCTTTCACTGGTGAATATGTAGCTCATATCTGGTGGTCAGACAAGCTGGGCAAATTAGCTCCAAAAGCTGGCTAATGTGTCAATTGGTAATAAAAAGGGGTGTACTGGGCAGGAAAGAGCAAACCTTAGCCCACAATTGAAATTAGTAACCAAGATGGAGCATAGGTCATGCCGATCTCTTGCACCTAATGATTTGTGTGATTCAGGGATGCTATGAAGAAAGTCTAAAGCAGAGATAGGGACAAGTGAGGGGCTGTGCCAAACTGAGTCAGAGCAACCACTGGCAAACATATGATCTATGGCGGGGAATAGGCAGAGGTGTGAGGTAATGAGACACCGTCAATGAGTTATTTTTTCCACTTCAATGGGTGTGTGGGCTAGAATGCCAGCTGTGTTCACATCAGGATATGGTTATAGTCTCCCCTGGCACAAGTGTGGACTGGGAAAGGGTGCACCAAGCCTGGCCAGACTCCAACACCATCTGGTGTCCTGAGGACCAGGGTAGATGTGGGACAGGCTAGGCTAGGTCTCAACACCTACTGGGCCATATGTAGGCCATACGTGGGTGTGGGCCTGCCATGGCTGGACTGAAACATCCGACAGCAAGAACCAGTTTGGTATGAAGGTCAGTCAGAACAAGCCACTGTTCCTGCTATGACAGGAGGTGAACTGAGGACGTCTGGCTATTGGACCCCCTGGTATGCACAATCTGGAATTGGGAAAGATTCTTATGGAGGAGCCTGGGCAACTCATCTGGCAGGACACAGACCCGGCAGGTAAACGCATGAATCAAAAAGCTGGTTCTTTGAGAAGATAAACAAAATAGACAGTCCACTGACCAGTTTGAAAAAGAAAAAAAAATATGAGAAAATGGGAATCAGTAGCATCAAGAATGAAAAAGGCAACATAACACATGACACCACAACCTCAGAGGCAACAGAAGACCTGAACAAACCTGTAACTAAGATATTGATTGAGTCAGTGATTAAAGATCTCCCAACAAAGAGAAGTCCAGGTGCAGATGTTTCACTACAGAATTCTACAAAACATTCCAAGCAGAGCTAACCCCTATCTCCACAATCTCTTTAAAACAATAGCAAAGGAACCCACCCTTCCAAACTCATTCTATGAAGCCAACATCACCTTAATCCCTAAACCAGGTAGAGAACTAACAGAGAAGGAAAACTCCAGAGCAAACTCCCTGATGAACATTGAAATCCTAGACAATATAATTAAATATGTATATATATATATATATATAAAATATATATCTTTATATATATAAAATATAAATATGTATATATATACATATATGTATATACATATATATACATATACATATACATATATGTATACATATACATATACATATATATGTATATACATATATACATATATATACATATATATACATATATGTATACATATATACATATATTTATATATATATATAAAATATATATCTTTATATATATATCTTTATATAAAATATATATCTATATATAAAATAAATATATCTTTATAAATCTATATATAAATATATAAATAATATAAATAAATATAACAACATAATAATATTTATAATATAAATATATAAATAATATATAAATATATGAATATAAATTTATATAAATATTTATATTATATGTATATTTTATTTATTTTATTTATATTTATACACATATATGTATACATATATACATATATTTCATTTATTTTATTTATATAAAATATATATTTTATTTATTTTATTTTATTAAATATAAATTTTATTTTATTTATTTTAATTTCTATTTTATTTTATTTATATAAAATATATATTGTATTTATTTGATTTATATATGTATACATATATACATATATTTTATTTATTTTATTTATATATATGTATACATATCTACATATATTTTATTTATTTTATTTATATATATATATCAGACAGATCATTCATCCAGATCAAGTAGGATTCAACCCTGGCATGCAGGCATGATTCAACATTTGAAAATCCATAAATATGATACATCACATTCCAAAACTGAGGAATAGAAATCATATAATGGTATCAATTGACACACAAAAAAGCTTTCAACATAATCCAACACTCTTGCTAAAAACCCAAACCAGGGTAGGCGTAGAAGGAACAAGCCACAATATAATCAAACAATATACAAAAATCCAACACTAGCATTATACTGGATGGAGAAAACCTGGAACACTTCCCACTGAGATCTGCAACAAGTCAAAGATGTTCACTATCACCATTGCTATTCAACATAGACTTAGAGGTACTTGCAGAGGCCATGAGACAACAAGAAGAAGTTAAAGCAATACAAATGAGAAAGGAACAAGTCAAGCTTTCACTATTTGCAGATGACATGATCATTTATACTGAAGAACCAAGAGACTCTACATAGATTGCTAGAACTTATACAAGAGATTTGCAGAGAGGCCAGGTACAAACACATGAACAAAACACAACAGTCTTAGTGTATGCCAGCAGTCCCAAGATGGAAAAAGATCTAACCAGCACAATTCCATTCAAAATAATAGAGAAGAGCATGGAGTATCTAGGAATAAACCTCACCAAAAATGCACGAGGAAGACTTCAAAAGATGGAGAAACATCCTATGTTCCTGGATAGGTAAAATCAATATCGTTAAAATGACTATGCTACCAAAAGTAATATACACATTCAACGCAAACCTAATCCAAGTACCCAAAACATTCTTCATAGAACTTGGAAAAAATGATACAAAGGTTCATCTGGAAACACACATACACAACCACGAGTAGCTAGAGCCATCTTGAAGAATATGAATTTATCGGGGAAACCACAGTTCCGGACCTCTGGACATACTATAGGGTGGTGGTTATTAAAACAGCATGATACTGGCAAGAGACAGAGAGGAGGACCGATGGAGTAGAAGAGAAACAACTGAAGTGAACCCACATAGATACAACCAAATAATTTTTGACTAAAAAACAGATGACAATGCATGGAAATGGGAAGGTGTCTTCAATAAATTCTGTTGAGACAACTGGCTAATAGACTTCAGAAACCACAACACAGACCCACATCTTTCACCATACATAAGATCAAAGCTAAATGAATAAAAGACTTAAACCTACACACAGAGACCTTGAAACATTTGGAAGAAAATGATGGACACATCGGGCAAGAGTTAGGAGTAGGCACTGACTTTCTAAATAGAACACCAAAAGCAATAGCAATCAAATAACCAAAATTAACAAATGGGTCTACATCAAATTGAGAAGCTTCTGCACAACAAGGGAAAAAATCAACAAAGGAAAAAAGCAACTCACAGGATGGGAGAAGATCATTGCACACTACATAGGTGATAGGAGGCTTAACTCCAAAATACAAAAAAGATCTCCAGAGAAATTAAAACACCAAAACAAACCACTCAAAAAATGGGCCAACTTTTCACAAAGGAACAAATGCAAATGGCAAACTAACATATGAAAAAAATGCTCAAGTTCCCTGGAAATAAAGGGAAATCCAAATTAAGACAGCAATGGGGTTCACAGAAAGACAGTAAGGATGGCACACATACAAAAAACCACCAACAACACTTGCTGGCAGGGTTGTGGGGAAAAGGGAAGACTTCTCCATTGCCGGTGAGAATGCAGGTTTGTGCAGCCTCTGTGGCAATCATTGTGGAGAACACTCAAACAAATGAAAATCTGCATAGCATATGATCCAGCAATAGCACTCTTAGGAATATATCCAAAACACCTGCTACACGAGAAACTTACATGAACCCACATGTTCATAGCAGCACAATGAACGATTGCAAAAACTTGCAAGCAACCCAAATGCCCATCAACAGAAGACTGGATAAGAAAAATATCATTTTTTTGCTCCATGGAATACTACTCTGCTTAAAAAAAAAAAATGAGAGGGAGGTGCATTTTGTTGGGGGCAAAAGACCCACCTGGAAAGCATCATGGCAAGGGAAATAGTCAGTCCCCAAAGGTTAGATAACACATGTTTTCCTTAATTTAAGGTATTGCTGTCAATCTCAAAAATGGTACCTGCAAATTGTAATATTATTTCAACCTCTAACATCCTGTATGTCATATAACAAGAGAATGTGATGTAATCAATGAACCTACAATCAATGTGAGGCAGACTGCTCATGATCTTTATCAAAGAACTGTAAAACCTAATGTAAGACCCTATGCTTCTCAGTAATGGGGAGGGAGAGCGGAGAAATCTTCCATCTCCCTAGAATATGTGAGGCAGATGTAAAGCATAACCTATCAAGAACGTAACAGATAACTTATACACAACTGACTTAAATCAGGATTAGACAACTTTAAAACCTCAAAGGTGTATGACATAGGGGGGTTTGGGGGTGTGTCAAAAGAGATCCTGACAACCTCTTAACAAGACGTCATATGCACAGAGCAGGGGGTCCCAGAGTGGAGCAGCTGGACAAGAGGAAACTTGTATCCCAACCCTCGAGACACCTGGATCCTCACCAAGGACTATCAGTATGAGCACAAAAGACTACATCCCAACCGCCAAGGAGACCACAGGGATTAGGGTGCGTTCGAAGGGTAAGTACTCTGAAGTCATCCACTCCTATTTGAACCTCCTGCATGGAATAGATTAAGTCCAAATCCCTCCTCGCAGAGCCCAATGTCACTGGAACAACAGTGAGGAGCCTTGAGCGGTCTACAGAAGCAGAAGAACAATAAACTCCCTCAGGACGAGGGAGAAAAGCTTTCTCTGGTCCTTAGTTCCCATACTGGACTCCCACGCTCTCTTGCAATGAGCTTCAGGATTGCCCTGGAGCCCCCTACACCCCAATAAACAAACAAAGAACAATAACAAATTAGAATAGACAGAGAACAACAAGGAAATCTTAGAACTAGTCAAGAAACGCTCAGTGGGGATTCACACATACATTACTAGGTAAGACACAAAAATAAACTACTCCTAACTAGGGTATGGAAGATTTATCTTCACACCCCTCCCAACAGTGTTCTGTGCCTCAACTGGTGTCACATGCCTTGCTAAAGGTAAAAGCCAGTTTTTAGACTATCCTGAAATCTGCCAAGTTCAGTAAAAATTATGCTTCAACACAATAAACTGCTAAACACTAAAAGAAAAATAGACATGAGACAGCTGAATAGTATCCTATAGCCAACTAAAGGTAGATAGAAGCCAGGTGGAGAAATAAAGTGCATAAGTCAGGGATGGGGAAAAAACAGAGCCTATGAAATGTTGTTATAAAATGAAAGGCAATAAAATATCTATATATAATGTAAAGAGACAGAGGCATAGAGAAAGTTTATAACTATCTTGATTAGAGCTGCCCTATTATTTCTGGCAATGGCAGCGATGGGAACAGGGGTTGCATCCTTAATCACACAGACCAGAGTGATCAACTGCTTAGAAGCAATTGAGGAAGATCTGGAGTACATAGAATTAGCCATTAGCCATTTAGAGAAGTCTCTCACCCCCATATCTGAGATAGTTCCTACAGAATGATTAAGGGTTGGATCTGTTGTTCCTAAAGCAAGGTGGTATTTGTGTTGCCCTGGGAGAAGAGTGTTGCTTTTATGCAGACCACAAGGGGTAGTGAGAGACCCCATGGCTTAACTCGGGGAAGGTCTTGCCCAGAGGAAAAAGGAAGGAGAGTCCCAGCAAGGGTGGTTTCAACTATGGTTCAACCTGAGCCCATGACTAACTACACTGTTGTCCTCCATCTGGAAAGGCCTATAGTCATCCTAATCCTATTAGTTACAATTGGGCACTTCAGGAAGAGACTAATAAAATGTGTAAAGGACCATATCAGTACTGTCCAGTTGCTGGTCCTCAGACATCAGTTACAGCAGCAGCCCCAAACTGAGAAAGATTTCTCAGTATAAAACAGAAAAGGGAGGAGAGGTAGAGTGTAGATAAATATTAGAATCCTATGTAGGAATGATGGTATATTAGCTTACTAGAATGGAATTTTTTGTTGGGCAGTGTGAGATTGCTTTGTGCTGAAATAACCGCTGTTTTGCTAGGCCAGGTGATGCCTGGACTTTTGCAGGATTCTGGTTTAGTGATAAATCTAGTCTTTGCTGCCTAGCAACTTTGTGAACCCAGGTGCAGGCTGATAAGGGTGGAATTCTACTCTGATCCTAGGGGCAGGAGGAAGATAAGGGTGTGAGAATTGTATGAGCCATAAAGATATTGGGCATAGGAAAGGAACGGGCTTTCTGAAACTGAAGACCATAAAAATAAAAATCTCTAAGTTTATTATTTTAATGTATTTCCCAGCCCAAAATGGTCCTATATAATCTTCTTTCTTGGGCTCATTCGGGGTCCAACCGCCCAGCTTTGTTGGCGTGTATGGCCCAAGTACGGTCTGACCCAAGCATGCCAGTGAAGTAAACTCTGTTTGCTGTTTGCATTACCAGGAAGACTTTGTCATTCTTTGGGGGTTGACTAGCTCGCACCCTGACCTTGGGAGGTTTAGCTCAGACTCTAACAATGGAAAGTGTGATCTGGCCAGAAAATGCATCTGCTCACATCCACAGAGGCTGGACATGACGCTGGAACCTGTTGTTCAGATTCTAAAAGCCAATAATGTTTAGTCCAGGATGCTGTACTGAAAATACCTTACTTTTATGTTTGAAATTGAGATAAGCATTCCTCTATAGTAAAGAAAACTTAAAACAATTTAGTTCTTCCAAATATGCCCTACAAATTATACTTAAAGATGTGTTTTTGACAGAGAAAATGTATGATGCCCACCAAAATCAAAGGCAAATGTGATGAACATCCCAATGAAATAACAACAGAATACAACCCATTGCTAAAATATGACCACCCATACTATTAACCCTGAAAGTAAGTAGCTTAAACTTAATCAAACATCATAGATTAGTAGACTAGGTAAAAAAAGAAAACAAAAAAAACGGATTTTTTTTTTTTTTCTGCAGGAGACACATTACATCAACAAATATCAATGGAAATGGTATTTCATGGATGTTGATTTTTTTATTAGTTTTGTCTCTTCTAAATATGTTGTTCTAACTAAATTTTAAATAAATCATAGATCATATGACAGCATCATTTTGTTCAAGAAGGCTGTTGATTTTCTTTTGCATTTCTTCAGTGACCCATTGGTCACTTATTAGCATGTTATTTAATTTCATGCTGTTGTTAATTTCTTTTTTTTTCCCTCCTGTTGTTGATTTTGTTTTGTGGCTTTTCATTTAAGGGGATGTATGTATGTAATGTGAGACAGTGTAATGGAGTTTAACGTACCCAGATGTGAGGATACAATGTAATATGCATTTACACTTACAGACTAAAAATGTACTACCAATGAAACTGCTTACATATCTTGAAAATAGGATGCTGGACTCTGCCCTTGTCCATCCCTAAAATTACAGACTTACGATTGGGTATGAAGAACTATAATTTAGTGTTGACATTGGGGAAATCACTGTGGCGTAGCAGGTTACTAGGGATGGGTTAAGGAAAATCCCAGGGCCTATGGAACTGTACGATAAATTGATAATTACACTGCTAATAAAAAGCACAAATTAAAAAAAAATAGAACATTTTCTAAAAACAAAATGATTCTTTTCACTCTCAAACCAATTGTTATTTCAATATAAACATTTTCAGCACTGAACAACACACACTGGCTAACACTGGCTAGATCAGTTAAGTTCACTCTTGTTTCCAAGTAACAAATATTTTAACCATGGGAAGAATATAGTAACCACAAACACAGTATTTTAGACATAAGTCTATTTGAATAACATATCCAATAAATTAGGTTTCTTTTGAAAATAGCAAATTGAAAGTACATGTTTGTAGGTTATGACCTATCATCAATTCCCAAGGCACTTCTATCAGGACAGAGAAGAAAGAAGTGTATTTACTGAAAAACATTCTTTGAAAGCAATTGAAATCTGTAAATGATATCAGAAGAAAGGTGGTTCAAGAAGCAATTAATCAATGAAGAGTTATTTTTCAGCTAATGTCAGAACATAATAGAGTGCATGAGAGCCTGTTATAGTTATAGCTTGTACTCAATTGGTAATCAGGGCCTGGAGCAATGGCCTAGAGACTAAGATCCTCGCCAGGATTTCATATGAGTGCTGGTTCTAATCCCGATAGTTCCACTTCCCATCCAGCTCCCTGCTCGTGGCCTAGGAAAGCACTAAACTACAGCCCAAAGCCTTGGGACCCTGTATCTGAATGGGAGACCTAGAGGAAGTTCCTGGTTCCTGGTTTTGATCGGTGAAGCACTGGCCATTGTGGTCACTTGGGGAGTGAATCATTGGACGGAAATCTTCCTCTCTGTCTCTTCTCTCTGTATGTCTGCCTTTGCAATAAAAATGGATAAATCTTCAAACAACAACAACAACAAAAACAGCAGCTCTTTGTAACATTCCTGCTCTGCTATATTTAAAAATAAAAAAAATTGTTCAGGGAAGACATAGACACCTGCACAATTCTTGTAGGTGATCTCAACACACCTCTAACAACAATGGACCGGTCTACGAAACAAAAACTCAACAAAGAAACAACAGAGCTCACACAAACAATAGAAAAACTGGACTTAGTAGACATATATAGAACTTTTTATCCTAAGGCCACAGACTATACGTTCTTCTCAGTGGTGCATGGCACCTTCTCCAGAATCGACCACATGATAGGACATAAAGCAAATCTAAACATCTGCCAAAACATTAGTATTATACCATGTACCCTCTCAGACCACCATGGGATGAAACTAGAAATCAACAACTCAAAACTCCCCAGGAAGTATAGGCACTCTTGGAAATTGAACAATATGCTATTAAACGAACAATGGGTCAGAGAAGAAATTAAAGATGAGATCAAAAAATTTGTGGAAACCAATGAAAACTCTGATACAACATTCCAAAACTTGTGGGACACCGCCAAAGCAGTGCTACGAGGTAGATTCATCGCAATCGGAGCACATGTCAAGGCCCAAGAAAGACGCCAAATACAGGAACTAACCATACACCTCCAGGATCTGGAAAAACAGCAGCAGAAGAGTCCCACACACAATATGAAACAAGAAATCATCAAAACAAGGGAGGAGATAAACCAAATAGAAATCAAAACAACTATACAGAAAATCAACCAATCAAAAAGTTGGTTTTTTGAGTAAATAAACAAAATAGACACTCCACTGGCCCGATTGACCAAAAAAAAAACAAGAGAAAGTGAGAATCAATAGCATTAAAGATGAAAAAGGCAACATAACAACAGACACTGCAATCATTAAGAAAATAATTAGAAATTACTACAAAGAACTGTACTCCCACAAATTTGAGGACCACCAAGAAATAGAAAAGTTCTTGGACTCCCACCACTTACCAAAACTCAGTCCAGAGGCAACTGCAGAATTAAATAAACCCATAACCGATATAGAGATTGAAACAGTCATCAAGGATCTCCCAACGAAAAAAAGCCCAGGCCCTGACGGCTTCACTACAGAATTCTACAAAACATTCTGAACAGAACTAACCCCAATCCTCTACAAGCTCTTCAAAACAATAGAGGAGGAAGCAACCCTTCCAAACTCATTCTATGAAGCCAACATCACCTTAATCCCAAAAACGGACAGAGAACCATCAGAGAAGGAAAACTACAGACCTATTTCTCTGATGAACATTGATGCTAAAATTCTCAACAAAATCCTAGCCAATAGAATTCAAAAAATCATCAGACAGATCATTCATCCGGATCAAGTAGGATTCATCCCTGGAATGCAGGGATGGTTCAACATTCGAAAATCCATAAATGTTATAAACCATATCCAAAAACTGCAAAACAAGAACCACATAATAGTTTCAATAGATGCAGAAAAAGCTTTCGACAAAATCCAACACCTCTTCATGCTAAAAACTCTAGCCAAAGTAGGCATAGATGGGAAAATCCACAACATAATCAAAGCAATTTATGAAAAACCCAACGCCAGTATCATACTGAATGGAGAAAAGCTAGAACCCTTCCCACTGCGATCTGGAACAAGACAAGGGTGCCCGCTATCACCACTGCTATTCAACATAGTCCTAGAGGTACATGCAGAGGCCATAAGTCAAGAAAAAGAAATCAAAGGCATACGTATAGGAAACGAAGAAGTCAAGCTTTCACTATATGCAGATGACATAATCCTATACATAGAAAAACCAGGAGACTCAATACAGAAACTGCTAGAACTTATACGAGAGTTTGGCAGAGTGGTGGGGTACAAAATTAACGAACGAAAATCAACAGCCATAGTGTACGCAAATAACACCAAGATGGAAGAAGATCTAACCAACAGGATACCATTCAAAATAGCAGAGAGAAGTATGAAGTATTTGGGAATAAATCTAACCAAAAGCGTAGGAGACCTATTCGAAGAAAACTACAAACTATTTAAAAAGGAAATTGAACAAGACCTCAAAAGATGGAATAACATCCCGTGCTCCTGGATAGGCAAAATCAATATCATTAAAATGTCTATACTACCACAAGCAATATACATTTTCAATGCAATTCCAATCAAATTGCCCAAAACATTCTTCACGGAACTGGATACAATGATTCAAAAGTTCATCTGGAAACACAAAAAACCACGAATAGCTAGAACCATCCTGAAAAATAAGAAGTTAGCAGGGGGAATCACAATCCCGGACCTCTGGACATACTATAGAGCAGTGGTTATCAAAACAGCCTGGTACTGGCACAAAGACAGAAAGGAAGATCAATGGAATAGAATAGAAGCACCAAAAGGGAACCCACACAAATACAGCCAATTAATCTTTGACAAAAAGACCAATGACAACTCAAGCAAGTGGGAAGGCCTCTTTAGTAAATGTTGTTGGGACAACTGGCTGATAGCCTGTAGAAACAAAAAGATAGACCCACATCTATCACCATACACCAAGATCCAATCTACATGGATAAAAGACCTAAACCTACATCCAGAAACCTTCAAACTCTTGCAAGAAAATGTAGGAAATACCCTGCAAGACCTAGGAGTAGGTTCCGACTTTCTAAGAAGGACACCAAAAGCAATAGCAGTTGAGAACAGAATAAACAAATGGGACCTCATCAAACTAAGAAGCTTCTGTACAGCAAGGGAAACAATCAACAAAGTAAAAAAGCAACCCACAGAGTGGGAGAAGATCTTTGCACACGATATAGGCGATAGGGGGCTAATTTCCAGGATATACAAAGAACTTCAAAACAACCAAAAAACCAAAACAAACAAGCCACTCAAGAAATGGGCACGGGAAATGGGCAAACATTTCACAAAGGAACAAGTCCAAATGGCAAACAAACATATGAAAAAATGTTCCAGCTCCCTAGCAATAAGGGAAATCCAAATTAAAACATCGATGAGGTACCACCTAACACCAGTAAGATTGGCCCACATAAACAAGAACACCAACGACGCTTGCTGGCGAGGATGCGGGGAAAAGGGAACCCTACTCCACTGCTGGTGGAGCTGCAAATTGGTACAGCCTTTATGGAAATCAGTCTGGAGAACACTCAAACATTTCAAAATCTGCATACCATATGACCCAGCAATAGCACTCCTAGGAATATATCCAAAACACCTGTTTTACAACAAACCAACATGCATCCCTATGTTCATTGCAGCACAATCAGTAATTGCAAAAACATGGAAGCAACCAAAATGCCCATCAGCAGAAGATTGGATAAGAAAGCTTTGGTTCATCTACTCCATGGAATACTACTCAGCTATTAAAAAAAACTAAATGCAGTTCTTTGTGGCTAAATGGGCACAACTGGAAACTATAATGCTAAGGGAAATGAGTGAATCCCAAAAGATTAGATACCACATGTTTGCCTTGATTTAACCTGTAATTTTTTGTTTGGTTGTTTGTTATTTTTTGAACCTGTCATTGATACTGTCTCAACCCAGATGTTTCGAAGAATGGAACTTGCATTATTTTTAACATATTGTTTACCCAATACTATGTCAATTAATTCCATAATGTTGTATATTGATACTGAGGCCTTGTTGGGGCTTTTAACTGACCGGATCTTTACTCTGTTAGACCTATCTTCAGACCATAGAAGGTCTCCCCAAGAGGCCACTGAACTTATCTGGACAATAAGACGCTGAACTTTATGCTAGGCATGTGTTTGCAAGCAATGAATCTCAACTGAACTTGAACTATGGTTATGCAACAAGGTGGAGGAATCCACCATGGGGGGAGGGGTATGGGAGGGGTGGGGGGAATCCCCAGCGCCTATAAAACTGTACTACATAATACAATGTAAGCAACTATAAAAAAAAATTGTTCATCCGTCTTTGAGAAAAAAAAATCATAATTTAAGTATAAATTTTAGAAATATTTTAGAACTATTAAAAGAAATTCATATTATCATTTGTGAAAGGTTAGAAAGAGAAAGCTGTTCCACTTACTGTCTTTTGGTATGAAAACGATTTGATTGTCAATCTTAGCTGTTATGAATGGATCTGCTATGGAAATGTAGGTGTATGTCTCATACGTTGGTTTATATTTGGGATAAAGGCACGTGGTGAGATGGTCTGCAATACAGTGGATACAATCTCAGATAACTAAGACTCCATTTAATAATATTCCAATAGCCATTGTGAATATTTTATGATACTACCAATAGAGCAAATCATAATTTAATTTAATCCTAATTAATTTAATCATAATTTACATGATGTTAATGCTGGTGTTTAATTTTATTTCTATTAATTTTGGGTGCATAGTCAAGCATATGGTCTGTTTCCTCATCTATACATTTTATATTGAAGTATTACAGTGTTCTTTTAGGGAAGTAATATAGTCCAAAGGTTGATATCCAGTGTCACCTCCAAGATTTTTTTTTTTTTCTGCATTTTCGTCTAGGTCAGGAGATAGTCCTCAAAATAGTGTGTGAATCTGTGTGACCTCTACACTTTTCACAGTGCTCGAACCCCTATAAAACTGGCACGTGATTCTCACAGCAACATCTAACAGACTGCACCTCTGTGTGCCTTACTAGACAGCAATCCACACTACACCCTACAGACACTCACTGAATTCCCAGAGTATGTGTGTGGAAGATTCCCACAGTAATTGGATGCTTAATCTTTGCTCACATTCTCTGCAGAACTAATTTCAAGTTCAAGATTAGCATAGATGCCAGTTCTAGCCAGATCTGGATGAAAAGACTTAGGAGCCAGCATGGCAATAGTTTTGTTGTAATATATTTAATGGCAGATACATATACATGAATCCTCCCATCAGATAACAGTTGTGGGTAAAAGTGAGTGAGGAGTCCTGATCAGACCTTTCTACACCAACAGTGAATTCTGCAACCCACTCAGAAGTTCACAGGGTGTCAGCAGCCTGATCACAGTCACTGTCAAAATGATGTCTATTTAGCAGCAGTTTGTGTATCCCATAAGTTAGGAGAATGACGATTTTGCCTCCTCCCATGGCAGTATAGCTAGATCTTTCTTACAGTAGCATTTGCATTGATTCAGAGTTTGTGGCGGGCGCCTGCTACTGCCATCAATTCTGGAAGCAATTCATGCTACACACTTTGTGTGCCCCTCTTTCTGCTCAGCTGGATTACATAATTTTTTAAAAAAGATGTATCATTTTTATTTTTATTGGAAAGTCAGGTATACAAAGAGGAGGAGATACAGAGAAAAGATCTTCTGTCCAATGATTCACTCCCCAAGTTACCACAATGGTTGTAGCTGAGCCAATCCAAAGACAGGAGCCAGTAGATCTTTTGGGTCTCCTACCAGCACCCACATGGGATCCTGGCGAGTGCAAGGTGAGGACTTTAACCACTACACTATCACACTGGGCCTGGAATTCATGGTTTGTGTCATAGTTGTTTTTACTTAAAGTAGGAGAGAGCTGTGTGCTTGCTGATGACTGAAAGCAGCATTTCCAGTGTCTGCTGTGTGTTTCGTAGGGCTTCCACTGTTCTCTCATACTTTGCTAAAAAATTACTTTTTGGCTGCCTTCTGGACCCTCCATCCTATCCCTATGCTATTTACGTCTATGAAAATCTTGTGTTAATACAGTTATATTCTATTTAGCCATATTTAGACACTCCCACATCTAAATTTATCTTAGATTTGATTCCTTTTGTAAAAGTAACACATTGGGCTGAGTGCAATAACCTACTGGTTAAAGCCTTCACTTTGCACTCGCCAAGATCCCATATGGGTGCTGGTTCTAATCCTGGTGGCCCAGGTCCTGTCCAGCTCCCTGCTTGTGTCCTGGGAAAGCAGTTGAAGATGGCCCAGCGTCTGGGACTCCGTACCCCATGTTTGAGACCCGGAAGAGCTCCTTGCTCCAGACTTAAGATTGGTTCAGCTCTAGCCATTGTGGCTACTTGGAGAGTGACCCACTGGATGGAAGATCTTCCTCTCTGTGTTTCTCCTCCTCTCTCTATATCTGCCTTTACAATAATAACAAATAAAACTTTTTAAATAAAGTAACACATTGATGCATGGGCACTTGTTTGTCTCAAAATATTAGAGTTCTCATAATATGGATGGACATATGCCATCCATATTAGGAACAACTGGAAGCCATGTGATTCCTTTTTTATGTTTCTTTCCTTCCTTCCTTCCTTCCTTCCTTCCTTCCTTCCTTCCTTCCTTCCTTCCTTCCTTCCTTCCTTCCTTCCTTCCTTCCTTCTGAGAGAGGAGTTAGTGGGTAGTAGGCAGTTAGGGTATTCTGGGTCCCCGAGTAAAAGAGAATTTCTCCACCATGTCTTGGACTCACCAGAAGGGACAGGTGTTATCAATGCCCCACCTGAAGTATTATCGGCCATTACCTTGGCCATTGTGGGAGGGTCTCAGGCTGATAAGTGATGCATATCTGCCCAAGGCCTGGAATGTCCCATATCCTGCACCTCCCTGATCTTTTGCCCCAAAACCGAACACCTGGGGACCACCTGGGGATGGGGAAATTCCTTTAAAAGATCCCAACACTCCCCATGCACGGGTCCTTTCTATCTCAAAGCCCCCTCCCGTCACTAGGACGGGAGTCTTCTCTTCTCAACTTTCCTAATAAATCTTGCGTTAAAACTAAACTGTGTCCGCATGAAAATTCTTCTTTCCTGCGAGACAAGAATTTGAGGTTGCTGCCATACTCGGAGTCAAAATTCCTGCAACAGTTTTGGTGCCGTGACTCGGATTCTACCAGCGAGACTTGAGTTCATCTCCAGCCAGCCTCCAGACATCCATCTCGTCGGACGGTGAGCAAAGCGGACTCTATCCTGTTTTTCGGAGACACTAGCTCTCCACAATTAGTAACTCTCGGAAAAAGAAACACCGGGTCCCTGTCAGCCAGTTAAATGCGGTTAGCGCGGCTGCCGGTCTTAAGACTCAGGGGCGAGGCTTGCTGAGTTTGGCTAAATTGATCCCCTGGAGCTGGGGTCCTTGGCTCCAGGAATGTCGGTTTTGTCCAGACTCAGTTTCCTTTCGCGGACTAAGCCCGTCGCGTGAGACTGGGAGAAGTCTTAGGGCGCCTCAGAAATTCTGGTCAGGGCCACTCCCTGATGCTTTTCGAAAGGCCTCTGGACTGTACCCCAGACTCCGACAGCCCGTCAGGGTGTCGGGCTGAAATCTGCACTCTTTCCTTCCTTCTGCGGGGACTCAGTCGTCACCACAGTGAGGCCACGAGCCCTGGGCTGCGTGCCTCAATTCCCAAACAGCCTCAGGCACTGACGAGTCCTCCGTTACCTTTTCTGATATCTTCTCCAAAAGCTTTTTCTCACTAAGTCTCCTCATTCTCTATGGATTCAGTTTTTGGGTTTTCTTTTACTGGTCAGTATGTGCTAAATACCAGCTGGTCTGTAATGGGGAAAAGGAAAAGGCAGGCAGAGTTTCTTTCTAGGCCCCTCTAAAGATGAGATCTAAGATAAACTTAACTGGAAAGCGCTTTAATTCCCTCACAAGGCAGTCAGCAGAGACAGTTCCTCCAGGTTAGCTCTTAACCAGTGTAGTCGCTAATGTGAGCAGAAAACCAGAGTCAACACAGGTATTCCTCCAGCTCTCATTAAGGACATTGTTACACAGGCTTATAGAATCAGGCCGAAGTTTGAGGTCAGGCTTGTCAGCTCGAGGTTAGAACAAATTTCAAAAGGAGAGCATATTTGTCCGGCAGAAGTCCCAGACGCAGCAGGGTGCAGGGGATATTTTTGGCACATGCTGCTTCTGACTTATATGTTCTCCAGGACATCAGAGTATTGCACCAGGCAGAGGCCTAGGTCTAGCATGGCGCAGGAAACAGGAGCGGATTTTTCACTCCTGGCACATGCTGTTCTAACTGAGACGCATCCCATAAGGCGTGGGAGGTCGAGCGACGTGAGTCAAGTGTACTGACTTCACTCCCACCTCCCTCCCTACTTCTGTGGTCTTCAGAGTACACCTGGACGCCACGGGCTAGCAATAGGAGTTTTAAGAGACGTCTTAAACTCAGGAGAGATAGAAACTGAGGGACGCTTCTGTTTTCTTATCCTCTCTTTTCAGATGGGAAACAAGCCATCCACCACAACCCCCTTGGGGTTTATCCTCAAGCACTGGGATTCCTTTGATCCCCAGAATCTAAAGAAAAGGCGCCTGATCTTTTTCTGCACCACAGCCTGGCCAGGCTACAAGCTAGAGGATGGAGAGGGCTGGCCTCGAGAGGGAAGTATAAACCTCAATACCATCTTACAGCTAGATAACTTCTGTCGAAAGGCAGGGAAATGGGCAGAGATGCCCTATATTCAGGCCTTTTATGCGTTGAGGGAAAGAAAAGAGTTTCAGGAAGTTTGCAAGGTTGAGTCAGCTACCGTAGCATCTTCACCCCTGTTGGGACCACAGCAGTCCTTCCCGAACCTGCCTGCTATTCCAACCTGTCCTCCTTACTCTCGGGATATGCTTCCCACAGGGCCCCCTGCTAAGATGCTGCCCCTTCAGCAGATGCCAGGAGTAGGAGGGCCAATTCGGGTCCAAGTGCCTTTTCCCTTACAGGACCTTAGACAGATTAAGGCTGACCTAGGGAGCTTTACAGATGACCCAGACAATTATGTAGATGCTTTTCGGGGTTTAGCACAGATGTATGAATTATCCTGGAAGGATGTAATGATGCTCTTTGATCAGACTTTGACGAGACAACAAAGGATCACAGCTATTCAGGCAGCTGAGGAATATGGGGATGATGTGTTTATCGCCCAAGGAAGGGATGCTAAAGTTTCTGTCCATGATACTTCCATATATTACCCGTCAGGCAAACAGGCAGTTCCCCAAGACGAGCCTAACTGGGATCCTAATGATCCTTTGGACGAATGGCGAAGGAAGCACTTTGTCACCTGTGCTATTGAGGGCTTAAGGAAGACAGGTTCCAAACCGCTTAATTACTTTAAGTTATCTCTAATTGATCAAGGACCACAGGAGAACCCCTCAGCCTTTTTAGAACGTTTAAGAGAGACCCTAAAGAAATATACTCCACTTGACCCTGACTCTGTGGAAGGGGAGACAATCTTGAGAGACAGATTTCTAATCCAGTCTGCTCCAGACATTAGAAGGAAGCTCCAGAAGGTTGTAGTAGGATCCGACAACTCCCTAGATAACCTCTTGAAAGTAGCCACTATGGTCTTTTATAACAGAGAGCAGGAGGGGACCCCAGGACCAGAGAAAAGGAGCAGGAAGAAAGGTGAGCTCCTGGTAATGTCACAGTCTCAGTCAGACCCCCGGAGAGCTCCCTTGTGCTTTCGGTGTAAGACCCGAGGCCATCTTGCCAGGGATTGCCGGAGGAAGCCTCCAGGTCCATGTCCTATTTGCAAGGAAGACCACTGGAGGTTTGACTGTCCTCGGAGGTCTGAGACTCTGGGGCCAGTCACCTCTGAAAAGTCTTCCATACAGGACTGAAGGGGCCCGGGGCCTTCCTTGCAGGCTCCGGTGATGCATTCCATCGGCAACCAGGAGCCCCGGGTGGTTCTCACGGTGGAGGGAAATCTCATAGATTTCCTCTTGGATACCGGAGCCACATTTTCCGTCCTTCGATCTGGTCTGGGGGGCCCCCTCTCTTCTCAAACTGTGACCGTAAAGGGTGTGTCGGGAATTCCCCAAGTTAGACGCTTTACTAAACCTTTGAGCTGTGTCTGGAATGATCTGATGTTTAACTAGACTTAGTGGCAAAAGGGTGGCCAGCCTGTCTCCGCACTGTCGCTGCAATTGCCCTCTTAATACCTGAAGCTACTAAACTTACCTTGGGACAGGATCTGGTAGTATATTCACCCCATAATGTGACAGGATTACTGGCTTCAAAAGGAAATCTATGGCTAACAGATAATCGTCTTTTAAAATATCAGACTTTACTGTTAGAGGGCCCAGCAGTTCAGATTAAAACCTGCTCATCTCTCAACCCTGCCACTTTCCTCCCAGAAGAGATAGGAACTCCTGAGCACGACTGTGAGCAGGTAGTATTACAGACATATGCAGCCAGAGAGGACCTTAGGGAAACACCCCTGGAAAATCCAGACTGGGTTCTTTTTACAGATGGCAGTTCCTTTGTGGAACACGGAGTTCGCAGGGCTGGGTATGCAGTTGTTACCTTAGCAGAAACTATTGAGAGTTCACCATTGCCCCCAGGTACTAGTGCCCAGCTAGCCGAGCTAATAGCCTTGACTCGGGCTTTAGAACTTAGTAAGGACAAGAGAGCCAATATATTCACTGATTCTAAGTATGCCTATTTAGTCTTGCATGCCCATGCAGCTATTTGGAGGGAGAGACATTTTCTCACAGCCAACGGGACTCAAGTCAAGTACCATAAGGAAATAGATCGTTTACTGACCTCAGTGTTTCTTCCCTGTGAGGTAGCAGTTATACACTGCAAGGGACACCAGAAAGGAACAGATGATATAGCAGAGGGAAACAGATTGGCAGATTTGGCCGCTCGGGAAGCAGCGAGAAAGACTCCTCTTGAGGCTACAGAGGCTCCTTTAATCTGGGAAGGGATGCCACCTGAAATTCAGCCTCAGTATACACCTGAAGAAACTCAATGGGCTCTTAGTCGAGGATATAGCCTTCAGCCTAATGGATGGCTCCAGTCAGAGGAGGGAAAGATTCATCTCCCTGCCTCAAGCCAATGGAAGGTTCTTAAAGCTCTTCATCAGGTTTTTCATCTAGGGCGAGATAAGACTTTACAGATGGCCCAACAGCTGTTTACTGGAAAGAACTTCCTCAAGACAGTCAAGCAGGTCTTAGGGGCCTGTGAGTTATGCCTCAGGAATAACCCTAAAAACCTTAAGCTCCCACTCTCTGGGATACAGAGAAGAGGAAGTTATCCAGGGGAAGACTGGCAATTAGACTTTACTCATATGCCCAAGGCCAGGAGTGCCCAATATCTACTAGTTTGCGTGGACACTTTCACTGACTGGGTAGAGGCATTTCCCTGCAGGACTGAGAAAGCCACCGAAGTAGTTAGAATTCTTCTCTCAGAGATCATTCCAAGATTTGGGCTCCCAAAGAGTATACAGAGCGATAATGGACCCTCGTTCAAGGCAGCTGTTACGCAGGGAGTATCCAAGGCTTTGGGCATACAATACAATCTCCACTGTGCATGGCGCCCCCAGTCTTCAGGCAAGGTAGAAAAGACCAATGAGATCCTTAAGCGCCATCTGAAGAAATTGTCTCAGGAGACTCATCTCCCGTGGGTAAATCTACTGCCTATGGCTTTAATTCGCATCAGAAACACACCCACGAAATTAGGCCTAAGCCCCTTTGAGAAGTTATATGGGAGACCTTTCCTCACTAATGATCTAGTGACAGACCAGGAGACAATGGACCTTACTAGATCAGTGGTTCAATTGGCTAAATTTCAGCAAACTCTTCAGCAACTGCCTGAGAAATTATCTAGAACCATGGGGGTTCCTAAATTTAACCCGGGAGACCTAGTATTAATAAAGACCTTTCCCACTAACTCTCCTTCTCTCTCTGAGTCTTGGGAAGGCCCCTTCACTGTAATTTTGTCCACCCCTTCCGCTGTAAAGGTTTCAGGCCACGAAGCCTGGATTCATCACACCAGAGTCAAGGCTTGGAACTCTGAACCTCCAGCAGACCAGTCGGCGGAAGACGTTCCTGAAATTGCCACTGATAAGGACTACACCTGTGAACCTACCCAGGGACTCAGGCTGCTGTTTAAAAGGGCCTCACCTACAGATAAGTAATTTATGATGACCCAGCTCTCACCAGTGCGGGGCAGTCCAGTGATGCTATTTTTAACGGTTTTATTACTATTGTCTTTTTTCCCAAGTAACACTAGAATAGTCTCTGAGGTCACAGTTACAAGTCCACGCCCAAGTCTAACTACTAGGGGTACAGACAGGGGGAATTTACGAAATCACACAGTGGTTAATTCACTCGCAGCCACTGAAAATCTATGGACTCACCTAGCATTTAATGTATTAAATAGAACTTCTTTTTGTGTACGTGAAGGGACATCTCCGTCAGAAATCTTACAGCAGAACTTAGTAGGTCTCGGTACCTCTTTTAAGAGCTTCACAAGAATAACTAACCAGAACATATCTTCTCTACCTGTAGCCAAGAGGCCTGTATCTCATCCTATGCCACTATTGCTTACTATATATGATGACTGTGTATGCATCTCTTGTAACCAAACAAAAAGGCATAATTGCTCCTCTATAACTTCTGTAGATTATTCGACTGACGTGAGCATGCCACAGGGCTGGAGCCTCCTCTGTGGCAACATGTCTTTTTCCATAATTCCTAAGTCATATACGGGCCTTTGCTCTGTAGGTCGGGTCGTGTCACTCCTAATCTCCCCAGTGACCGCATCTACACGTTCCATACGCTCCAGGCGGTCATTATCCCCAGACTGTGATGATTCTTTAACTTTATACACAATAACTAGTACAGTATTTAAGGCTTTATTTTTTCCAGGTGCTGTGGTATCCACCCAGGAACAGACAGAAATAGATGAATTGGCTTGTATATTAGAAAAAACTGCCAATGCCACTGCTAAGGCCTTATCCTATCTTAATGAGGAGATAAATGAGGTTCGTACGGGAGTCCTACAAAATCGGGCTGCCATTGACTACTTATTACTAAAGAATCAAATAGGATGTGAGAAACTCCCAGGTATGTGCTGTTTTAATCTAACTGACAATTCCAACCTAGTTGAAAGGGAGATTGACAAGTTACACGAGGAAGTAAACAAGATACACCTGTCATCAAATGTTTTCCTTGGAAACTGGGAAAAATTCTCTGCACATTGGGAGTGGTATTCTTGGGTATCGCCTTTTTTAAGCATAATAGGAATAATTGTTCTTTTACTCCTGTTTGGACCATGCATACTAAAATGCTTTACTCGTTTTGTGTTATCTAGAATCCAACAAGGGGCAGAAGCGTTCCAGGCACCTCTGGTGACTTCTACAACTTATTACCGGGGACCCTTAGACCGACCCCCAGAAGAATACCCAACTGCTGCCCTTGAACTACGCCCCCTGTCAGCAGGAAGCAGTTAAGAGCGGTCGTCGTCCCAGTCCCCTAACAGCAGTTAGGGTCACTTCTTCTGGGGGGCGGAATGAGAGAGGAGTTAGTGGGTAGTAGGCAGTTAGGGTATTCTGGGTCCCCGAGTAAAAGAGAATTTCTCCACCATGTCTTGGACTCACCAGAACACGTCCTTCCAAGGGACAAGGTTGTTATCAATGCCCCACCTGAAGTATTATCGGCCATTACCTTGGCCATTGTGGGAGGGCCTCAGGCTGATAAGTGATGCATATCTGCCCAAGGCCTGGAATGTCCCATATCCTGCACCTCCCTGATCTTTTGCCCCAAAACCGAACACCTGGGGACCACCTGGGGATGGGGAAATTCCTTTAAAAGATCCCAACACTCCCCCATGCACGGGTCCTTTCTATCTCAAAGCCCCCTCCCGTCACTAGGACGGGAGTCTTCTCTTCTCAACTTTCCTAATAAATCTTGCGTTAAAACTAAACTGTGTCCGCATGAAAATTCTTCTTTCCTGCGAGACAAGAATTTGAGGTTGCTGCCATACTCGGAGTCAAAATTCCTGCAACAGTTTTGGTGCCGTGTGACTCGGATTCTACCAGCGAGACTTGAGTTCATCTCCAGCCAGCCTCCAGACATCCATCTCGTCGGACGGTGAGCAAAGCGGACTCTCTATCCTGTTTTTCGGAGACACTAGCTCTCCACAATTAGTAACTCTCGGAAAAAGAAACACCGGGTCCCTGTCAGCCAGTTAAATGCGTCTAGCGCGGCTGCCGGTCTTAAGACTCAGGGGCGAGGCTTGCTGAGTTTGGCTAAATTGATCCCCTGGAGCTGGGCTGCTTGGCTCCAGGAATGTCGGTTTTGTCCAGACTCAGTTTCCTTTCGCGGACTAAGCCCGTCGCGTGAGACTGAGAGAAGTCTATGGGCGCCTCAGAAATTCTGGTCAGGGCCACTCCCTGATGCTTTTCGAAAGGCCTCTGGACTGTACCCCAGACTCCGACAGCCCGTCAGGGTGTCGGGCTGAAATCTGCACTCTTTCCTTCCTTCTGCGGGGACTCAGTCATCACTACGGTGAGGCCAGGAGCCCTGGGCTGTGTGCCTCAATTCAGGCACTGACAAGTCCTCCGTCACCTTTTCTGATATCTTCTCCAAAAGCTTTTTCTCACTAAGTCTCCTCATTCTCTATGGATTCAGTTTTTGGGTTTTCTTTTACTGGTTAGTATGTGCTAAATACCAGCTGGTCTGTGATGGGGAAAAGGAAAAGTCAGGCAGAGTTTCTTTCTAGGCCCCTCTAAAGATGAAATCTAAGATAAACTTAACTGGAGAGTGCTTAACTGCTTCACAAGGCAGTCAGCAGAGACAGATCCTCCAGGTTAGCTCTTAACGAGTGTAGTCGCTAATGTGAGCAGAAAACCAGAGTCAACACAGGTATTCCTCCAGCTCTAGTTAAGGACATTGTTAGAATCAGGCTGAAGTTTGAGGTCAGGCTTGTCAGCTCGAGGTTAGAACAAATTTCAAAGGAGAGCATATTTGTCCGGCAGAAGTCCCAGACGCAGCAGGGTGCAGGGGATATTTTTGGCACATGCTGCTTCTGACTTGTATGTTCTCCAGGACATCAGAGTATTGCACCAGGCAGAGGCCTAGGTCTAGCATGGCACAGGAAACAGGAGCGGATTGTTCACTCCTGGCACATGCTGTTCTAACCGAGATATCCCACAAGGCGTGGAAGGTCGAGCGACGTGAGTCAAGTGTGCTGACTTCACTCCCACCTTCCTCCCTTCTTCTGTGGTCTTCAGCAGCACACACCTGGACACCACGGGCGAGCTATAGGAGTCCTAAGAGACGTCTTAGACCCAGGAGAGATAGAAACTGAGGGACGCTTCTAGTTTCTATCCTCATTTCAGTGCTCCCAGCACATGCTACTCTGACAAGTATGTCCAGGTGCAAAACCAGGATTTACTTGTACTGGCAGGAGTCCCAGAGCTAGCATGTCACAGGAATGGGGGGCTGAACGGAGATACCCCTTGGGGTGCCTCCGCAATTACAGGGATGCCACAGCCTGGCTGCCAGCTTTGAGCTTTAGAGTGGAGAGAGTTAGTCTGGATGGGTCTCTTTGCATAACTATGTTGCTGTGCTGTGCTGGCTCCACCACCACGTGGAGCACACAACTGGCTTTTACCTTGGTCCTTCCCTGTTCTTTCTTTTAGCTTTAATTGTTTCATTTTAGGCTTAATTGTTAGAGATATCTAACAGGAGGTAGAAGTTCATTTTGTCTCTCCTTGGTCACTGATCTCGGGAACCAATGGGGATATTGCTAGTTAACAATGGGCCAGACCCCAGACTCCTGCACCCCAGGGAGAACTTAAAATTCATTAACTCTTTGTAGCCTGAGCGATTCTTTCCCTTTGCAGTTTCCTCTGCCCCCGACTACTAGTATTTCTTTCTGTTCATGTGCTAAATCAAAGTTTTTCTGTGTCATTGCAACTGGCTTCAGCGATGAGTTCTCAGTGTTTTTGCAATGTTTTCTGCTGCTTTTGTTGCTATTTGGTCTTGAAGTTTAACCATCTACTGATTTATAGTGCCATCCTAGCTCTGATCAGATCCGGCCTACAGTGTTTACACCTAGAGTGGTACTTGCTATGAGGAGGAGCAGATTCTGTGTGTGAGCTTGTATGTTCTATTAAAGTGAATGAATATTTGAATAATTACAAAGATTCTTGGTGAAGTTTCAAAAACTGCTAATGCATATACTGGTGGTTATGTTTATTGGTCAAGTTGTCTTTTAATTGTGAAGCTGTATCAAGTTGGGATTATTTGTGTTCTTGCATTGTCAATTATTCATGTTCTAACTTGCAAAAAGCATCGTTTGTGAGATTATGTCTTACAGGAAGACAGCAAGTTCTTAAAGAATGTATGGTACAATTGAACATATTGTGTACAATATTTTCTAAATGTTTATCTTTGGTGCAATGGAATTGAAATCTGATTCTTTGTCAAAGCAACTTTTTTTAACTTAAAGTTATTTTCTTATTGGTGACTAAATCTGCTCGCTAGCTCTAGTTCCAGTATAATGAAATCTTAACAGACTGCTATTGGTACAAATGTGAAAACATCACTAAAGTCTAATAATCTTATTGCTTTATTGTTCACAGCTGTTATCCTAATGAACAAGGCCTAAACAGTAGAAATGTGTGTATAAGTCCTACTTGTGGTTCCACAGTGTGCTGTGTAAATAGATGTTTATATTTGTTATTATAATTCTGACAATGAATGCTTCATCTTCTAGTTCCAACAGATACTATTGCATCCATTGCAGATAGAACTAAAGCTAAGCAGTAAGCTACAGGTTCAGACTAAAAGCACCTTCAACTAGTGTTACTAAGAGCAAGATGTGGTAACTTTAAAACACTTAGAGATTTTTCAAAAGCTGTTACAAAAGTTTTGCTTTATAATGTATGTTATCTGGCATACGTGGCAAGCTATGTAGTCTATTTCAATTGACTTGTAGATAAGTGTTCATAAATGAGAATTGCTAAGCTGAATCTTATTTTGATTTAAACAAATCTGAGATTAAGAGACACAGAGAAATCCCCCTGCTTCTTAAACTGCTTGAGGAATGACTTTAAGTATATTCCACTAGATTCTATGTAGAGAAGAATAGGTGATATAGATAACAGATTCTTAACTGCCCAGGACATTAGGATAGAACTTTAGACAAATGGGACCTGAATGTGCCCTGATATCCTCTTAAAGGGGTCACCATGGTCTTTTACCTCAGACCAGGAGGGGATCCCATGGCAAAGCAGGATGAGAGAGGTATGTGCTTCTGGTTCCAGTGAGACCCCCGGAGGCCTCCCAAGTGCTCTTCATTGCAGAAGCAATGGACACTTCATCAGAAAGGACGCCCAGGGCCATGTCCCAACTGCCAAGGAGGTCATTGGAGATCTGACTGTCCTTGAAGGCCAAGTACTTCAGGTCAGTCATCTCCCATTGGATCTCCCACATGGGACGGAAGCAGCCCTGGAACCTGCACAGGCTCAAGGCCATCCACGGACTTCAGTGACACCTCGGAACAGCACTCAGGAGCCCCGGGTGGATCTCACAGTGGAAAGGAAAACTGCAAGTTTCCATCTGGACACTGCCTTCTCTGTCCTAGCTAGCTTGGGCTTCTTCCCTCTCTCAGGGTGACGATCAGGGTCTCTCAGGAGTCCCAAATTAGCTTAGGTGACAGACAGATTAATCTAGAAGCTCAAAAAAGAAGCTTTCCTATGGAAAAAGTTAGCTTGTAACTGTCAGCCTGTATCACTGACCAGGCTCCTGACAGGGCATGCTTGCCATCGCTCTCCAGTTTGTACTAGACATCACTAGGTAGAACACCCTCACCATTCTGAGGCAGGGTTCATGTCTTCCTCATCTACTAAATTATTGGGGATCTCTCTGTTCATATATTTAAGACTCTTCTGTTCTCCAACTGTCAATGTATGGCTTGTTACAACTATGGGACTAGTTCATTGCCTTTGCCCTAATGTGTGGAGTTTTGTGAATTCTTACTATCTTCTTATCTGCCATAAGCTGCTGGGCTATAGTAACTCACAACTAGTTTAGTCTTTTGCCACCTATGCTATGATCCAGATAAGTCTTGCAACGAAATGTTTTCAGCGCTGTGCTTTATGTTCTAGGCTCAATGTCTTCTGACACTCTTAGGGTTTCCAGCAACTGGTAAAGTACAATTGTTATTTTAAAAATCCACCATTTGTATACAAAGCAACTGTAGTATTTTCAAAAGTCAAGTAAGTTTAAATCTTAATTCAGAATCGTCAATGCTAGACGAAATTGTAACTCCATGGAAACTTAATATTTACATGCCCTATATGGGTTCAAGTCCTAAAGCTACATGTTAACTTTCATTAGTTCTGTGCCTTCTAATAGACCTAGATAGCAATTTCATGTAGCTCAGAAAGTTTCATGTGTTCTATAATGTTCGTTGAGTCTAATGGTTTCAAAACTTGAGCTTAAAAAGAACTATTTCAAACTGATAAATCTAGTTCATAGCCTTAAACACTGCTCAAGTCCAATGTTCGACAAAATGTTTCTCATATCTAAGTTCTAAAACTCAAGTATTCAAACTGATGTTTCCACCTATCCCATTACATACTAGGTTGGGAGAGATAATAATTGTCTTTGTTTTGTCATCTAGACTTCAACAAGAAGGAACACCCAGAGTTCAAACAACCTGCCAGGCACCTCTGATGACTTCTGCCAGGCATCTCTGATGACTTCTACGTTCCACTGGGGACCCTTAGACCGACCCCCAGAGGAATACCCAACTGCTGCCTTTGAACTTCGTCCCATGTCAGCAGGAAGCAGTCAGAGTGGTCACCGTCCCATTTCCCCCTAACAGCAGTTAGGGTCACTTCTTCTGGGGGGCGGAATGAGAGAGGAGTTAGTGGGTAGTAGGCAGTTAGGGCATTCTGGGTCCCCGAGTAAAGGAGAATTTCTCCACCATGTCTTGGACTCACCAGAACACGTCCCTTCCAAGGGACAGGTGTTATCAATGCCCCACCTGAAGTATTATCGGCCATTACCTTGGCCATTGTGGGAGGGCCTCAGGCTGATAAGTGATGCATATCTGCCCAAGGCCTGGAATGTCCCATATCCTGCACCTCCCTGATCTTTTGCCCCAAAACCGAACACCTGGGGACCACCTGGGGATGGGGAAATTCCTTTAAAAGATCCCAACACTCCCCCATGCACGGGTCCTTTCTATCTCAAAGCCCCCTCCCGTCACTAGGACGGGAGTCTTCTCTTCTCAACTTTCCTAATAAATCTTGCGTTAAAACTAAACTGTGTCCGCATGAAAATTCTTCTTTCCTGCGAGACAAGAATTTGAGGTTGCTGCCATACTCGGAGTCAAAATTCCTGCAACAGTTTGATCATATCTTTTAATTCCTGAAATTTTTTTTTTTGTTTGTTTGGCTAGCTCTTCTTCTAGCCACCCCCCCACCCCCAGGTGACAGGAAATATCTTCCAATTCTGATATTTTTTTATTTTGTTTTGGTTCATTCATTCTATTTTTGAGACTCTCCACTCTACTTTTAATTTGCTCCACTGGATTCTTAACTTCTGAAATGTCAGCTTTCATTTGATTCATTTCCTGTGTAACAGAGTCTTTACATTCTTTGAATTCTTGTGTTGTGTGCTTCTCACTGTTCGTCAGAAGCCTTATAATAAATTTTCAGAATTCTCTGTCCCCCATCTTTTTAATATCTTCCTCAATTAATTCTGAGGTTGTTAGAGGCTTTTGTTCTAATACCAGAGGGTATCGTGATATGGTAATATTCATTGTGCCTCTGTCTCTTAACTTTTGACATTGAAATCCTATTTAGTAAATTTTTCTCCTTAGTGCAGTTTTCTAAGATGGGTTATCTACACATCTACAAGTTAATTTTTTGTTTGTTTGTTTGTTTCTTTAATCAGTGTCCTGGGTTATAAAACACCAATTGTCCCAGATAACTGGTTTATCAGCAGCACTGGTCTTTTGTAAAAACACAAGATGGTGCCCGGTGGAGCACTGCCTGAGAGCCAAGAATGCTGGCTTTCCCATCTGCAGACCACCCAGATCTTGCAGGATGTGAAGCTGGCGCTGTCCTCCCCATGAGATCAGCCAGAAGTGACTAGATGGAAACTTGCCCACTCCGGTGTTTGATCCCACCACCAGTGTGCCCTGCTGAGTTAGAGCTCCCTTTTGGCTCAATACTGGGCCACAGTATTAGGCATGATTCGCCAGTCCCAGCCTGTCTTCACCTCCTGAGCTCCTCATGCGAACCCAAGCTCCCACCTGGCTACAGCAATGGCTGACCTGTGGCCGCCTCTGGATCCCTGGTTGTTATTGGAGTCCAGATCAGAGCTCAGAGGTGGCAGCTGGGTTTTCTGTTCCTTGCAACACTGCTCTGCCATTGTCACCTTTTCCCTGTGTCCAGCGTGTTTCCCAAGTACCTCCTTGTTGACTTCCTGACCTCCAATGTTTTCTGCAATCTGCTCTCTGTGCTTTACCCTGTCTAATACTTTTCTGTAATCTCAAACATATATGCTTGTTTTTTGCTGGCATCTTTGAGGGTTATGGTGGTTTTATCCACTCAGCTGAATTCAGGTTTCTGATTGGTGCTTTTAATCCATTTTCATTCACAGTTACTATCACTAAGAAGTAATACTTGCATTTTCCTTGATGATATTTTAATCCACTGACTTGACAATCTGCCACTCAGTCCCTACTGAGGTATTGTGTTTCTCCTTCTTCCTCTTCCTCCTCTGTCTCTTGTCCTGTTTGTCCCCTTATTCAACACAAACCTTTTTTTTTGTTTGTTTGTTCATTCTCCTCTGTTTTTATTTTTTTATTTATGTGTCCCTCTGTATTCTCTTGTAACTCACTGAGTTTCCTTACACTCACTATTTTGAATCATGTAACTGTCATTTCATAGAGATGTTGAGATATTTGGAGTACCTGCTCAACCAAGTCGCTATTTGCGTCATGTGTCCTCATCTTAGTCTGCTCATCTAATCTCCATGCCCATTCTTATATAAAAAAGCTGGTTTTACGGTTCATGAGTTTATGGTTGAACTGCAATACAAAGTCTCCAGAAGCATGTTGCCTTGCAAGAAGAATTCAGTTATAATTTTCTGTTTTGTTCTAGGATCTGTTCTGAGAAAACTTTGGTCACACATTCTTTCTAGGTTCCTAACGCTTTCCTCTGGCACATTAGGGGCACCAGGTCATAGATTTAGGTTCCTGCTCTATAGAGGTAAGGTGATTATCTCCTTTTCTATTTTGCACTCACACTCTCATTTGCACACCATGCTTTGGTCAAAAGTCTAATTTTTTGTTTGGTTGTTTTGTTTCTCCCTGGACTGATTTCAGTATGTTTGTAACTGTTAGTTGGCTGCTACATAATGTTTTCCAGTGTTCTTTTTTGGTGGTGCATTATTTTTTGTGAATCCTGATGTGTATCTTTGTGTCAATTCCATGGAGTTTTGATAACCACTACTTTAATATATCATGAAGTCTGTTGTTATGTCTCCACTAATTTTCATTGTAGAAGAACCAGAATGTGTTTTGTTCTTCTCAGTGGGTTGTGTTCCTCCGTATGGCTGAAGTGATATGTATTTCTTCTGAAAAATGCCATCAGAAGAAAGAGATTTGGGCATGCTCAATGTCCTAACGTCTAAAGACCTTGCCTTGCATGCACTTGGAAACCATGGACTCTGGCTCCTGTTCTGGCTGCTGCACTCCCCATTAGCTCCTTGCTCAATGCCTGAGAAAGCAGTAGAAGATGGCACAAGGTTTTGGGTGCCTGAATTGACTTGGGAGCAGAAGAAAGCTCCTGGCCGTTGTGCTGGGATCAGCTCACCTCTGGCCATTGCAGCCACTTGCGGAGTGAACCCATGGATGGATGATCTTTCTCTTTCTATTTCCTTCTCCTCTATTGATCTATCATTCCAGCAAAAATAGTTAAATCTTTTACAAGAAGAAAGGGATAAAAGATTTAGACAGCTTGAGTTGGAACCAGAAGCATGTGAAATGGGAGCCTTGGAACATCAGCCTCCCCAGGTGATGCCACTTGACAAAGTCCGCAACTAGGAAAGACAATCCCTGTGACAGAGCCCAGGGTGGAAAGTGCCAGAGTGTTTGGAAGTGGACATTACTGAGAGAACAAACTGAAAGAGTTTGTGTGCCTGGAGCTTCATGCTAAACCTCTCCATCCTCCTGTGCTGTGGTAATCTCATGTTGTCCCTGAAGACATGTAGGCACTGATGGGGACAAATCTTCCTCTGAGAATAAAAACTTCTGGGTGAGTCAAGACTTGTTCTTTACTTCAGTTGCTGGCAGAGTTCCCTCAGGCTACCCTCATTAAATCTGCTCTTCTCTCTAAGTCCTTTTATTTCTCAAGTATGCACTATGCCCCCTTCAGCAGTACTCAATGCCATGTGATTTTGGCCTGGTGAGTTTTCAAGGCGGAAGAAAGCCGTGGGTAGTTCAACTGAGATCCTATTGAAATCTGTAGCTTGCTGTTGGGAGTAGACATCTGAATTCATATAACAAATATACAAGCAGGCTTTTTCATTTGTAAACTGCTTGGATCTTACAAATTCTTTCTCTGGTGAGTGCCTTTTGTGTAGACAATGTTTACTAACTTTTGTGGTCCCTGGTAGTTGTCTCTTCCTGGTGTATATTCTCTTGTGTAGACAAATCTTTACTTACATTTATGGGATAACTTACTACTTAAAAATTACATAATGTTTCCTGTTTGCTCTGGCAGTAGTCTGCTGCTTGTATAGGTAACTGTTACATGTGCTTCCAGTGCTCTCCGATATTTTATTAATGGGGCCATATTTATTATTTATTGGGGCCCGGAGCGGTGGCGCAAGTGGTTAAAGGTCATCGCCTTGCATGCCCGGGATCCCATATGGGCACCGGTTCTACTCCCGGCAGCCCCGCTTCCCTTCCAGTTCCCTGCCTGTGGCCCGGGAAAGCAGTCGAGGATGGCCCAAAGCTTTGGGAACCTGCACCCGCGTGGGAGACCCAGAAGAGGCTCCTGGCTTTGGATTGTCATAGTATCAGCCCGCTGCGCTCACTTGGGGAGTGAATCATTGGACGGAAGATCTTCCTCTCTGTATATCCTCCTTTCCAATAAAATAGTAATAAAAATAAATCTTAAAAAAAAAAAGAAATATTTAACAATAGCTAGAGGCGGGCCCGGCGCGGTGGCGCAAGTGGTTAAAGGTCCTCGCCTTGCAAGCCCAGGATCCCATATGTGCGCCGGTTCTAATCCCGACAGCCCCGCTTCCAGCTCCCTGCCTGTGGCCCAGGAAAGCAGTCGAGGACGGGCCAAAGCTTTGAGAACCTGCACCCGCGTGGGAGACCCAGAAGAGGCTCCTGGCTTCGGATTGGCCTAGTATCGGCCGGTTGCGCTCACTTGGGGAGCGAATCATCGGACGGAAGATCTTCCTCTCTGTCTCTCCTCTCTGTATATCCGCCTTTCCAATGAAAAAATAATAAAAATAAATCTTTAAAAAAAAAACAATAGCTAGAGGCATATTATGATTGCCTTAATCACGTAAGAGTCATCAATATCATTTTCATTGTGCCAGATCCCAGATGAATTCACTAGTTGTCATTTATTAAAGGTATTGATCAGTGGAACCATAATGAAGACAACAGATTGTGATCAATTCTGATTCTCACAAGTCATTTAACTAAATTACAGAAACCTGAGCCTTAGTGAGTGTACTGCGATTTCCAAGTTCATACTTAGAAAAATGATACAATGTGGGTTTCAGTGGACAGAAATGTACATTAGTTGAAAAACACAGTTTTGAATAAAATTAACAGACTTAAGCATACATACATTTACTGAAGATTTCAGTAGCAGATGCTGTATTGTGGCCGTAATTCTTATAATTTGTAAAAAAGTTATTCTTAAAGACAAATGAAGCCTTCATATTTAAACACAGGAAAATTTCTAATTACATCTGTTTCCCAATTGCTCACTGCTATTTATACCTCGATGTGGATATGTTAGCGCCTGGACTGAGGATCTGCATCCTTGTTTTGTGCGGGTGCTCAACATGATTGATTGCACCTATAGCTTTTGTCTGGCAAGTGACAAAATTAGTATTTTTACATTCAGTTGCTTAATATCTAAATCCAAAAACTTCCCTGTATGTACGAAGCAGAGAAAAGATCACATACAGGGGAAAACCAATCAGAATCACTGCTGAGTTCTCCGAAAAGACCCTACAAGCTAGGAGAGAATGGACAAAGATCTTCCAAGTCCTGAGGCAAAACAACTGTCAACCAAGAATAATGTACCCAGCAAAGATCTCATTTGTATATGAAGATAAAATCAGATACTTCCATAGCAAAGAATAACTAGAAGAATATGCCAACACAAAACCAGCTCTGCAAAATCTCCTCAGAAATGCGCTAATTCCAGAAAAAAAGGAGGCAAGCCATAAAAAAAGATGGCAAACGGGAAGGTCTCCAAACTAAAGCCCACACAAGGAAGGGCAATTACACAGATAACAACACACACAAAACACAATAGCATGGCAGGGCAAAATCGCAACCTCTCAGTTTTAACTCTTAACACAAATGGTCTAAACTCACCAACCAAAGACAGAGATTAAGGGAATGGATCATCAAACATGACCCAACTATCTTTTGTCTACAAGAAACATATCTAACCAGAAAAGATGCAAACAAACTGAACGTGAAGGGATGGAAAAAAATATTTCATGCTAATGGACGAGAAAAAAAAGCTGGGGTAGCTGTCCTAATTTCAGATGAGATAGACTTCAATCCAACAAAGATCAAAAGAGACAGGGAAGGCCATTTTATATTGGTGAAAGGAATGAACCATCAAGAAACAATCACCATCGTTAATGTTTATGCACCAAATTCCAATGCACCTCATTAAGTGAAGCAAGTACTTACAGACTTAAGGGGAGATATAGATACACACACAATATTAGTAGGTGCTCTAAACAAACCTTTAACACCACTGGACAGATTGATGAAACAAAAACTGAACACAGAAACAACAGAGCTCGCACAAACAATAGAACGTCTGGACTTAGTAGACATATATAGAACTTTTTATCCTAAGGCCACAGATTATACATTTTTCTCAGTGGTGCATGGCGCCTTCTCCAGAATCGACCATATGATAGGACACAAAGCAAATCTAAATAACTTCCAAAACATTAGAATCATATCATGTCTCCACTCAGAACACCATGGAACGGAACTGGAAATCAACAACGCAAAACTCCCCAGGAAATATAGACACTCTTGGAAGTTGAGCAATATGCTATTAAATGAACAATGGATCAGAGAAGAAATTAAAGATGAGATAAAAAAATTTATGGAAACCAATGAAACTCCGATACAATATTCCAAAACTTGTGGGACACTGTCAAAGCAGTGATAAGGGGTAAACGCATTGCAATTGGAGCCCATGCCAAGGACCAAAAAAGGTGCCAAATACAGGAACTAACCATACACCTCCAGGAACTGGAAAAACAGCAGCATAAGAGCTGCACTCACAATAGGAAACAAGAAATCATCAAAACAAGGGAGGAGATAAACCCAATAGAAATTAAAAAAAAATACATAAAATCAACAAATCAAAAAGTTGGTTTTCTGAGAAAATAAACAAAATAGAGGGTACTGGCCCGATTGACCAAAAAAGCAAGAGAAAGTGAGAATCAACAGCATTATGGTGAAAAAAGCAACATAACAACAGACACTGCAACCATTAAGAAAATCATTAGAAATTACTACAAAGAACTGAACTCCAATAAATTTGAGGACCATCAAGAAATGGAAAAGTTCTTAGACTCCCACCTCTCTCCCACCACTTACCAAAACTCAGTCCAGAGGCAACAGAAGAATTAAATAAACCCATAACTGAAGCAGAGATTGAAGCAGTCATCAAGGATCTCCCAACAAAGAAAAGCCCAGCCCATATTTCTATATCTTACAAAATGACTCTGGTTAAAATATCCAGGATTATATTTCATGACAGGAGTGGAATGTACGTTTTTATTGATTCACGATACTAGTATAAGTCCCTAGAATCTTGGCCTCATTCAATATGCTGCTGTGTTGTGAGTGCTAAATGCATTCCTTTAACATTTTGAGAAATATTCCTCATTACAGACTTTGCTTTAGGCTTTGAATATGAAT